>NC_056733.1:705394445-705544445 GCF_019279795.1 Protopterus annectens | reverse complement strand
ATTTTGTTTTGGAAATGAAACAATGACATAATTCAAACTTCCTCAAAGCACTTAGTTAATGTCGTAGAATGCTATATTTACTTGTTTTAGTTCAAAGGTCAGAAAGTAGAGAATATGAGGCTTGACACCTTCTGGAGACAGCAGTCTAGTCGGATGGAATTCCTGTTTCTCCTTACCGTGACATGAGCTCTGATCCTGACTGGAGCCTGTGATCTGTTCTGATTAGCCCTACGTCTGATTATACTAGACATGCTCAACTGTACTTCTCACATTGGATACAGGTGGTATGCAGGATGAAAGCCAAATATAGTGAAAGCAGTAATGCAGTGTACAAATGGTGGTGATAGTAGACAGAAACTAATATCCCTTCTCTCCAAAAGAAAGAAAGAAAAGAAAGGTAAATATTGCATTTCATACTTGGAAATCAAGAATATCCTCTGGAGAGGTTTCAGTTACTTGAACTGCCTTGAGTCCTAAATTTGGACAGGAAATTCTGCACATCACATAAGCAGACACTGTAATGTGTACACCTAGTCTCAGGCTTTAGATTATCTCATGTACGCAGCTATCTTAAATACTGATGCTAGGTAAATTCTTATGCACTTTCTTTCCTCCCTTTCTACCTATATCAGTCTCTGCTAACAGTTATAGCTGGCCGTCACAAAGCTCTGACTGTCCTTTTACCATCATTCTGTAAATGTTTATAAAGACAAGAATCCTTGAAAACAGAGATCTGAGATGCAGAGCAGGGAACATTCTCTACAGCAGGGCAATTATGTATCTTAATTTTTTCTCACTGTTTCCCTTTTCTCGATTTGAGCTCTCTTCAGTGCCTCTTTGAAGGGCAGAAAATAGCATAAGCATGCATAACTTCCAGTGAAAATCCTTATCCATTAAATAGGTTCATAAGTAGCTATTGGGAATACAGGCCACAAAACCTTTGAGGAGCCCAGCCCAATTTCGCAATAGCCCAAAACACTGTCTTGTTAAATGATTTGCTCAGGGTCACACAAAAGGCAACTGAAGGTTGAGAGAATCAAACCCTGTACTCCAAGAAGCAGCTCATTCACAGTTCATAGTCTTAATCCTCTGTAATAACTGCTAGACTAATATAGTCAAATATAGTGAAAACACTCATGCAGTGTGAACATGGGGGTTGTAATAAGGAAATAACATTCCTGCATTATACAAGACAGTAAAGAAAGCTAAAGGTAACGTTTATTCTGGGGATTCAGAAATGTCACATACGCAGTTACAATCATATCAACAATGTTTACAATACATATGCAATGAGTCCTGAGACTCATTAGCAATGCATGTGGTCAGGCCAGCATGCATGATGAGCATCCTCATCACAGCCACAGTAGGGATCTGCAAGAAGGTTGTTTTAGACCAAACCATAATCAGAGTAATGTATGACCAGCTGTTGTAAACACTGACTGTGCACAGGTATCTAGGTTAGTTCCTGTGAAACCGCATGGACACATGGTAATGCTAACGGGAATATTTATTGTTGTAACTCAAGGCAATAGCTATGGAGAGACATGTCTTGTGGAAGGAAATAAAGCTAGGATGCCTAATGGTTGAGTGTAGTTATGGCAGTAGAAAAAAAAAAAAAAGAGTGTGAAATAGGAAGCTGCTGGCCACAGCAGGGATACCGGGCACAGTGAAGAAGTGAGTATAACACACACATATATCCAGTGGCGGCAGGTGAGTTCAAATCGAAGGGGGGCCGCAGGAAACAGCTGAATGGCTGGGGCCAATGGGAAGGGGTGTGGCCAACTAGAAAGGGGAGGGGCTATGCTCAAAACCACAAAACCTGGAACTTTAATTAAATATGCTGCCATGGGTGCCAAACCGTCATTATGAGAGTGCAATCAAGACAATGTGAAGTGTAGAAGAATATTTCAATGCATTAGCTGCATGACAGCTTACTTAATATCTAGAGGGAAACAAAAAGACTGTGAGGCTGAAAAAATAAATTACTTTTTAAATACATTAGTCAAGTGTTGCGGTGGTGGTGCTGAGGTAGCATTGTCGCCTCACAGTAAGATGCTGTCCGGTTTGAATCTCATCTAGAGCGTCTTCTGTGTGGAGACATGCATGAATGGGCGTACCTTCGTTGAAGGTTGTGCGTCAGGGCTGGCAACTTGGCATGTAAAAATCTATCTGCCAATCATTAGCAGACCAGAGTTCCGCTGTGCAACCCCTAACTGGGAAAAGCCGAAAGACACAACAACTGGAATGCCAGTCAAAATCAAGTACAAGAAAAACAAGCAGCACTCAACTGAAACCACTTCTCCTTGTACTCCAGTTCCAATTATAATTTATATTCAGTTTTATTAAAGTACCAGGTAATATGCTAAAAGTAGCAATCTCTGTGATACCCCCACTTGTAAAAATGTTTCTTATCCAAAAAAGACCTGCTGCCTGACAACAACTATCTAATTGTTTCATGGGGAAAACATGATCAAAGTAAAAAATGAAAAGCAAACAAGAAACAAGCTCAAGATACATTGCTTAAAGGATTACTGTACAGGTAATGGACCACACACGATAGACTGGCATTCTGTTTGGTTTACAGGTAAAGCCTGCAAAGATGACAAATGTAATGAGCTTCTTAAAATAATAATATAATCCTGTTCTTTATTACAAATACTGCCATATGCATTTCAATACCCAAGGCTTATACATTATCTAGTTATGCAAGTATTCTCTGTATGGCAACAGAAAGGCTTTCACTGTTGGCAATTCTTTAACAGTATGCTTATTAAAGCTTACTTGCATCTTACAATCTCAGACAAGCCTACCTGATGGTCATTAAAGCATTGCTACTTAAACACAGAGCAACCGGCATTTTCTGAGTAATAATAAACATAAATCAACAGTATAAAAATATGACAAACCCGAACATTCTACAAAATCAAGGACATAATAAAAGTAGTTCTTGTGTCTTCCTTGGATGGGGGGATACTCTGCACATTTACACTGCATAACTGCTCCTTGCCTTGCTTGGACACATCACAATTTGAAATGTCTTTGACTGACTGTGATGGCCCTGACACATTTGTCATACCTCTCAACCTCAGAGCAAGAAATCTGGACAAAGCCATACATAGAAGTGGGACAAGGCCCAAAAATAAGGACAATTTTAAATATTGCTCTTATAAACTTAGAAAGGTAATAGAGTAGTAGGTCTTACATTAGTATGGATTTCTGAAGGGTATGAAATCTGAAACACAAATGTCTGTCATTATTTTCTAACTTCAGTCTTTAATGATTTGCGACTAATTTGCCAAAAAAACACAATTTTATGAAAATGGACCAAAATGTGATGCAAAAATATAAAATAGCCACACAATACAGCTGGGAACCTGTCAAAGAAGGGACACCTTTTTAATATTAGTACTGCTAACATGAGCAGCTGACAAAATAAAAGAAATCTGCATGCATTTCTGAAATAAAAGTAATCTATAACTCTCATTATTACAGTTATTTCTTAATTGTAAACCTTCCACATTTTCTTCCAAAATTGCTATTTTGCAGTGGGATTATTAGGGGAAGAGCAACATTTTGAGCCAAAATCTGGAACAGTTCAGAGGTTTGGATATGCCTAATTCTTTAAAGCAATTTATTTGCACATACCTCTCAACCTGTTAATGCAGGAAATCTGGACAAGGCCAAATATACTTATAAACAGTACAAAAAATTGTTGTATAAACTGAGACAGTTGATAGAATAACAGGTCTTGCTTTAGTATGCATTTTTCTGAAGGTTATGAAGTCTGAAACTCAGTGTCTGTCATTATTTAGTGACTTAATTCCTAAATTATTTGCCAGAAAACCACACATTTAATGAGGAACAAACCAAAAATAAGAAGCAAAAATCTATTAATTCTGTGGAAATCTGAACAGTTGAGAAGTATAGTTCAGCCGGGGCTGTCTTTAAGTTTGCCTCCCTTCCCCCTCACAAAATTGTGGTTGAATGGAGCCTCCCCCTTTCAACTATTCCAATGAACCATTACTTGGCTATTTCATCCCATTTACCATAAACACTAATGTGAATACTGCTTTACTTCTACGATAATTTGGATTTCATTTGAAATGTTTATTTTGCATTTTACAGCACAAACACTAAGACATCTGCTAAACAAAGCAATGCAATCTCACAATGAAAACAGACTTAGCATTAAAACTTCTCTGCCCTTGAAACTCACATTCATTGAAACAGCATTGAAACCCACATTCAAAGAAAATACATTTTGCCAGTGACAGATAAAGATTAACTTTGGGCTGTTTTCAAATCATAGGCCCCTTGCACATGAAACATACACGTAGTCTTTGATACACCTTTCTGATTTTATTAAATTATATTCCTTGTACAATATAGTACAGCTGTAGAGGGCGTTTTAAATTTGTTTTGAACATTTTTCCAGTAAACAATGAAACAAAATGCATGTACCAATAATGACAAAATTGCCCAATTCAAAACATTTTTCCAGTAAACAATGAAAAAAATGCATGCACCAATAACGACAAGACTGCCCAATTCAGAACATTTCTATCATAAAAGTCTACTCAAACTTCTGCAGTCTACCAGTATCAGTAAATATGTACAATCTCTGAAGAAGTAAAAGTCATCTAAATAATTCCACATTAAATAAATCTGTAACTAATGAAGAGGTTGCTGCTAGCAAACAACTTTGTATGCCATTGTCTCATCTACAAATAAAGTGTCTGTTACCCCTGAGGAATAAATTGCCTATGCTTCATTAAAAAATGATAAGCCTGACAACAACTATTTACTTGTTTCATGGGGAAAACATGATCAAAGTATCAGTAAATATGCACAATCTCTGAAGAAGTAAAAGTCATTTAATAATTGCAATAGGGAATGGATGGCAGACTGATAACAGGTTCAGAGTTAATAGGTATCTTCACCAAAAAGGACTGCAGCATCCACCCCCTTTACAATACAGTACAGTATCAGCAATGCATCTACCTACTGCGGGAGTAGAACCCACATCCTTCTGCATCAAAAGCAAGTACACTACTGGTTGTGCTATTAACAATACAAGCAGACTCAGCATAAGCATAACTAAACTTTTGTTCCCCTGCAGCTCTCAACTTTTTGTAAAATCTACTTGACACTCAGCTGAATCTCTGAATTTTACATCACCTGGACGAAGCCAATAATGGGGGAATACAGTTCCCAAAAATAGGGACAAATTTCAAATATCCATCTTATAAACTTATAAACTTGCTATAATAATAGATTCTGTGTTACCATGTACTTTCTGAAGAATATGAAGTCTGAAATTCCAATGCTTGTCATTTTTATTTATTTAACATTTGTTAACCAGGGAAGTCTGACTTGGAACAAAAGGCAATTTTTGGCAGAGGAAGAAACACTCCAGACATGTCTTTGTAAGATTGAGGACATCAGAGCAAACCCACACAAACACAGGAAGAACATGCAGACTCCACATAGAAGGCACCCCAGCCAAGAATCAAACCAGGGCAAAAATCTGCATTTTATTTTACAAATGGTGGTGGTAGGGAATTCAGGCTCTTGCCATTTTGGGCCCAGGTAGTAGGGTTCAAGCCTTATCCACCATCCACCACACCATGTAGTGACTGGGTGTTTACACACACACATGCACACACATATAATATATATATATATATATATATATATATATATATATATATATATATACACCACACACACACACACACAAACACTGCACAAGGTTGGCAGCTAGCTGCCCCCTTCCCCCCTACTATGTACTATAAGGTAATTATCACACCCCACACATCAGCCGTCCTTATTTACTTAACTACTACTCTTAGGGTGTCCACTTGTATGTGTTATGTATCAATACAAATGGTAGTTTGACCAAGAGCAAGGATATTAGAAGTGGCCCATAGTGCCACCAAATAAATATGCAAGTACTCCCAAAAACTTAAATATGTCTCACAAATATCAGCCACAATGAAAGGTATATATTTAATTGTTTGTGTCTTTCGGCTTTTCCCGGTTAGGGGTCGCCACAGCAGAACTCTGGTCCGCTAATGTTTGGTAGTGGATTTTTACGTACCGGGTTACCAGCCCTGATGCACAACCTTCAAGGAAGGCACGCCCCATTCACGTATGCCTCCACACAGAAGACGCTCTAGCTGAGAATTGAACGGGACAATGTCTTACTGTGAGGTGACAATGCTACCGCAGCACCAATAAATAGTAAAAGAACTACAAAATACACAGTATATGATCACAGTAGCATCAGAGTTCAAAATCACAGGAAATATTTAAAACAACATTGCAGGACAGTCTCTAATAAATAAAGAAAACATCTAAACTATACCTCACTATATTTCTGACTGAATCTAAGAAAATTACTACACCCTAGTTAACGTACTTACAGAGCAAGCAGGACAGATGTGGTGAGTGGGTCTTCTAGCTGATGTTGGCTCAAAGAAAAATACAGAATACTCAGTCTCTCTCAGAGAGTCCTTAAATTAATATCCAAAATATTACTGCTGGGATAGCTTGCGGGATGACATCACTTCTTGTCATCTGACTCTATCCCAGGTGAAAAACAACCATTGATGCAGCTGGTAGCATTTAGCATCTACCTGTGAAAACACATAAACAAGGCTTTTCTTAGATCTAAGGCAAATCCTAGAAGTCATAAAACAATAAAAACACTTGCAAGACAATGCAGAGAACCTCTGGTTCTAGACATTGTGTATGTTACTGCAATGAAACTGAAAGAATATATCCGTTTATTATGTGGTCATAAATTAATTTACATTTTCAGCTATTTTTCTGAAATTAACATCCCGTGTTCCAGTTTCCATTGTTAAAATATATACATATAAATAGTTACAACAGTGTATGTACAGTTCTATTCTGTTCCAGTAGGGTACACTGTGGATACATTTTTAAAGCTCAGTACTTTACAAACCTTGTCAGCACAC
This sequence comes from Protopterus annectens, assembly GCF_019279795.1. NCBI lineage: Eukaryota > Metazoa > Chordata > Ceratodontiformes > Protopteridae > Protopterus > Protopterus annectens. The sequence goes on along the minus strand of NC_056733.1, from coordinate 705,537,462 downwards.
ACTTCTTTACGAGCAGTTTGATATACATATAACATACAGTTCTAATACATTTGTAACACAAGCATATGAATCATGTTGATATTCGCAAATTACATATAATTATTTACAAAATTCCAGATAGCTAGGCTGGCAATATGTCCTTTTGTGACACAGGTGCCCTTTTTTGAGGAGAAAGGAAAGATGGGGAAGAAGTAAAGGAAACAAGTGGAAAGTAAGAAGAGTAGGTTAGGTAGGAGGGGAAAAAGAGACATGACTGACAAGATGTGTGCTAACACAATGAAGGAGGGGAATACAATGGTGAAGGATACAGACAAGCACAGATGAAAGACGATGGTTACAGGAGGATTGTAAAGCTAACAAAGGTGGTCATGGACACAAAACAGACGGCATCACCAGGTTTGGAAACAGGATAGGATGTTCACAGTTGCAGTCTCTGCCAGCTGGAGATTACTGATCACCCTGGGTACTGTCACCACTGAGTCCTTTCAGAAGGTGCAGCCACAGCTGGTAAGGGATGCTATTCAACATGTTGCCGAAGCATGGTCTCCATGTGACCAATGTGGCTATCCAACATCTTGTTGATGATATCCTTCAAAGGCTCTGACAGTTGCTGATGGGTGACAAATGTGTCACCTCCACTCACACTGCTGCTAGTGAATAATGCTGCACCAGCCTCCTGTGCATGGCTACCTGATTTAGGTATTATAGGTACAGCAGAAGGTGTAGAGACAGCTTTGCTAGGCTGGGACCTGGATGTGCCGGGTGCTTCCACTGCTGGTGGTGGTGCTGTTGCTGCCATCTGTGGGGGGCTGACAGACCTTATCAGTGGGATGGATATATATATATATATATATATATATATATATATATATATATATCAGAAAAGAAAAAAAAAAAAATATATATATATATATATATATATATATATATATATATATAGGTGTATACTAGGTTATCGACCACTAGGGTCCTTACAAACCTAGCTGTGCAACCCAAATGTGACATGCACATTTGATTTATTTAGGTGGTGATTTACTGACTATATATATATATATATATATATATATATATATATATATATATATATACACACACACACACACACACACAGGGAGTGTAAATCAAAAGCTATCCTCACATGCAGTCTGAAAGACAGAAGATTAACATTAGAAGATTAATGTCAGGAGCTATTTAGCTAAACAATATGTGACTGTGGTCAGAGATTCAGTGTGATGCCTGAGAATACTATAAATGTACAAAGTAAATGTTTTGCTCACGCATACATATTTCACAGGTGACAAGCACAGGGTAGCCATTCCTATTGTAAACTGTGAAATGTCCAGCAAACCAATAATAATGACCTAACAGATATGGACCATGTTTTGTTGCGGTGATACTATTGATCAGAAAACTACACATTAAATGCTATTCTTGACAACCAGTGTGAGTGGGTGTGCTGATCCCACAGGTATCTTCACAATGTGAGAGCAAAGAGATGTAACATGAACATCTAAATGTGCACCTATGCAAAAGGAGGCACACAGAAATGCACTCACTTCTATCATTACATAATTATACAAGTATCTTTCAGCTACAATAGTACTGACAGATGTGGCCCTAGTGTAGGAAAGTTAGACATGAATTTCTAATGCCTACTACTGTTACTATTAAGTGCAAGACATTTTATTCACCTTGGCACTGTCTTAGTTGCTCCACTCTGCTCCTGTGCATCTGCCTATTTCTTTTGATGTCCTCAGAAAAGGATATAATATAAAATTTGTGGATGGCACATAGTGGCAGGTTATTTGGGCATCTAAAATAAGTTCTACTTACAATTGGAGGGGGTGGCTGCACCTTAACATTTTATTCCCATCAGTGCAGGAGGTCAGGATTACAAGGCCTTATGTCACTATAATAGTGATGGCACTGTCCCCCCACTCCGTGAGTGGGATACCAGTAGCATTGGTGACAGCACTGGTCAAACTATTCTAGGCTTCAGCCTTTTACTGTGGCTCAGAATAGCCTTCCTGCAGGAGTATCCTTCTGTACTGTTTATGGAAGACAGCCCTACAAATCTTGGTTTCCTCCTCACACCAGCTCTGTGCTCTAAAAGGGGTGCTACTTCTTCTCCACAAAGTTTCACCTTGAAAAATTTCAGGGGAAAAATGGCAGACAATTTGATGGTGCTCAGTTGTGTGCATGGTATCAGGTAGAAATCCCATGATAAATACCAGGTGTGCTCATAGCAGAAATTGCGCAATTCAGAAACAATAATGAGATTAGCCCTAATTAGCAGTATCATTGCACCCATTTGGGTGAATCTTCACAATATATCCACAACACGAAGCCCAGAGCTTCACCACTCTATAGATGAAAACATGGAGTTTGAATCTTACTAAGTTTGCTTTGGTTGAAATCTTTCCTTCTGATTAAGATGACTGTTTATATAAGCTAAGTCCTACTTACAAATTCATTCCTTTGTGCAACCGTAGATTTTTGTCTACTGTTTACCCTAATGCCTATAAGGGATGTTAGTGTGTCTGTACTTTTAAATGTGTTGGCCATAACTGTGTTAAGGGATATACTGCAAGTGTAGTGAATGTAGTATTTGCCTGAAAGGTTGTTAAAGTAAATGGAAGACACATCCCTGAGCTCATATTGAGAGTAATATTCAATACTATTTTAGTGTTGTGTGCTTTGCACATATTTAACTAGCCACAACCTATGTAACACTGCTATTGTATTAGTCAAGTGTTCATGTTCAGTTGTACTTCTGTGCTTGTTTTGTGGGGAATATGTGCTCAGTACACATACATGCCTGACTTTTGCTTAAAGATTGTGGATACAAACATCTTACTGTCAGGCACAACCTCACCATACTATATGACCTAGTAGGATAGTATTAGTATAAGGATTTTTGTAAGGCCCATCCAGAAACAAGGCTGTTAATTCCGCTGCTTTCAATACCAGGAAAGCTATATCTTAAAAAACAAAACACAAAGGAAAAAAGTGCAGCCTCTGGCAGGCAATCCACATTATCCACCTGCAAAATAAAATTAAATGATGCTGAGAATGTGGAGGTACTACAAGCCCTCTGTCTGATGGCTCTTTGCTGTCCGTGCTACTGACCAGTCTTATTATGACCATGCCTGGGCTGAAACTGTCAGCAATGTCGATACAGCAGGTGGTCAGGACCGCAGCTCTGAAATGGTCTACCACAAACTTCTAACCTCTGTTAAAAGCAGTACCAGCTGCACAGAGTCCCACAGTGTTGTGCTGGATGTTTGGACAGGCCCCAGAGTGTTTCAACTGCAGATGCCCTAGGTATGGAGCCCTACTTCCTAGTATCTGAAGATGCAACTAATTCTTACCTCTTAGTCACTCTAAACTTCATAAAATCTGTTTGACATATGGCATACAGGTACATCAGGGATCCAACTGGTATGGGCATCTGTACAAGGTATGGCCAGGGGTACGAGATTTTATTATATGTCTATAGTTGCAAAGATATCAGTTGCATGTGCACTTGTGCTGCTGGGTTATATTTACTCAAGATATTCTTTGCTTTGGTTTACTCACAAATGATTCTTTATCCCACACCAGCACTGTGGAACTGCCCCATTTGATGTTGGAGACTCTGTTGCTTCTTATAATGATGGCGGGATCAGCTGATACAGTCTGGGGGCTGCAGAGTATGCATTTGACACAGTGAGTGTGACCACTGTGTCCCTTAAACAAACCACAGACAAAGTTTCTATAACTGTGGATATTCAGGATACACAAATATCTCAGACAGGAAAGGTTGATGAGAACCCCATAGAACAGGGAAATGCCACCCCCCCCCCCCAGTAGACAGATGTCAAAATCTTCCACTAGTACTCATGGGCAGGGAGGTCCACATGGGTGGATGTTAATGGTGCTCATCAGAGGGGTACTGGAGTGAGTCAGAGATATGGTTACTATGCTTCCCCTGAGGTTAGTCTGCCAGTGGCAGAAACCCAGCATTCATGCAGGGCCATCATGGAGGCATAGGTTAATGCCACCACAGCCATGTTAGGGATAGTGAAGGTGATCTAGGGTGTGCATACTGACCTGCAGGAGTGCATGTCCTGTATGAGTAATTTCTGGGAGAGGACAAAGGCCTCTGACCACCACAAAGTAACTAGAAATGTCAAGGTCAAAAAATAATAAAATCCAGACAGAGAATACAAATAGAACAAGGTATTTATTACACTAACTTGAGCAGTTGACTTCTTCAGAACTGAGTACATTCAATGACATATGCACTTTAAAGAATAATAACACTAAAACATCATCAACCAACTATTAACCAACCAAATTATTTTATGCAAGCATCACATAACCTTTAATGATACATCTTTCAGTTTGTGTTCACCTCGCATAATCCAACACATTGTGGTAAAGAAAACTACAATATTACTTATAAGTCTATAAAAAAACTGACACCAGTCATCAAAATTATAAGCATTCCTTTTTATCAGAGTTGTAATTAGTAGTATGAAGTTGATATTATCATTAAATAAAGGGTTACTAGATCACTTTATTAGACAGTTTATGGATAGATGAAGTGATAGATGAATTGAAGGCAAAGTGTGTGTGTGTGTGTGTGTGTGTGTGTGTGTGTGTGTGTGTGTGTGTGTGTGTGTGTGTGTGTGTGTGTGTGTGTGTGTGTGTGTGTATATGTGTGCTTGCATATAGATAGATGGATGCATCTATCTAAAAAAATATATATATATATATATATATATATATATATATATATATATATATATATGAATATGAATTTATGATTATAAGACCCTTAATTAACTGCAGAAATGCCAGTGACATGTCAATGTAAGCACAATGAATGCAGTTAAACCAAAATAAATTAGAAAATATAGAAATGCTACCATTGCAACACCCATACATCTCAACCTCTTAGAGCAAAAAATCTTGACAAAGCCATAAATAAAAGTGGGACAACAGCCAAAAAATAGGGACAATTTTTAAATATCGCTCTTACAAACTTAGAAAATTGTTAGAATAACAGGTTTTGTATTAGCATGAATTTTCTGAAGGATATGAATTCTGAAACTCAAATGTCTGTCATTATTTTCTAACTTCAGCCTTTAATAATTTATCACTACTTTGCACGAAAAACCACAATTTTATAAAAATTGGACCAAAAAATATGAGGCCAAAATCTGGACATTCTGAGAAAATCTGTACAGTTGAGTGCAACACCTAAAAAAAATATACATATATATATATATATATATATATATATATATATATATATATATATATATATATATAATTTTTTAAATATTTTTTTTGCAGGGGGGCAAGCCACTCTGCATCCCCCAACCCTACTGCATTCTTCCTGGTACTCAGTATAGTGTGACCAGTCATGCCCACTACCATTCAACCATTTGGCCATTTATTAAAAATACCCAAAACAAATTTGACAAAACGTGTGTGCGTGTGTGTTTGTCAGCGTCTGTATGTATACACATAAACACACATACACACACATAACTGTATATATATATATATATATATATATATATATATATAGAGAGAGAGAGAGAGAGAGAGGATGTTTATGAGTATATGTGTGTGTAAATGTATATGTGTGTATGTTTGTGGGTGTCAATATATGAATATATGTTTATACACACATACACATATGAATTTCTTAAAACTCAAAAGTGTGAATTGGTAACTAGGATGAATCAATGAGTTTCATAAATATCTAGCATGAACAATCTGTTACTGGGATATCTAGAGGAGCAACATTTAAAGAAATCTAGTTTGTCTTTTCTGTGATACAGAGAATAAATATCTGTTGCTATGGCATGTGGCCCTATGAAAAACTTCAGGTATTATGATAACGTTTTCAAGACTGCAAACCTTTACTCTACTTGTTGCCTTGAAATTTTTTCTTAGAAAAATATGAATTGACTGAAAAACAGCCAGATGTTATTTTTCCTCTTCGTTTCTCATAGAGAAACTTCTTGGGTCACCTGCAGTTTTATGTTGACTTTTTTCACAGGGTCAGCTTTAGAAGGAAACAAGTCTTTGTTTTACCTTTTGAAGTTTTGGGGAAAGTACTCATATATTCCAAAACTGTCAGCTGTAATATTTATCATAATTTCCACTGGGATATTGTAGATGTCAGAAATGACACTGAATTTTTTTCCTATCTCTGGATAATTGTTGTTTTGTCAGCCACCTGTATCCACTTAACTGCTTAATGTCTAGGGCATTGTTTAAACTTTAAGAAGCCCTAGGCTCTTGGATACGCCTTTTGAAGTTAAAGATACCAGGTGTAAGACTTTTGCTAAACTGGCTGGTTACAGTACCGTTTTTGTATTAGCAGGTCCAGCAGATTAAAAAGCTGGGTCATCAGTCACACCTAGAACAGGGTTTATCTTCGTAAGGATTTAGAACCAGTTTCGGAGGTCAGTGTTTTTCAGGTACACAAACATGGAATTTGATATTCATTGTCATTATTCAGGTTTGACTGCCATGTTTTCATAAAACATGTCACTGCAGTTTTTAAACCGGTTTCCAGTTTTTCCAGAACTGACATTTTGCAAATGGTAGCTCTACTCACAAATAACTACATTTATTTTTAGTATGAATGCTTCTTAGTTGTACAGACAAAAACACACACTACTTATTTTCAAGGCAGTATTTTCAAAAATTGCTAAAGAAGTCTAGTTTCAAAGGAGAATTGTTTTTGTACTATTACAAGTTTTCAGTTTTGCACATCTATTTCACTGCAGTTTGGTTCAGTCTGTGAAAACATCAGTCAATGTTCATCTAAAGCAATGAAAAATAAAGAGCAGTGTACATTTTTCTGCGTAGGTTAAGCTTCCTTCAGACCCTGTTGAGTAAGGTAATTGACTCAGGCTTTACTCTTTGGAGAAAAGGAAGTTCCACACCTCTCTGCAGTGTCAAAGTTGTGACTACTCCTATAGACCCCTGCTACTTAATGTAATCAGTCTAAGCACTGCCACATTTCAAAGCAAAATAAATTATGTACTTCTCTGCAGTTTTAGAATCATGGTCACTTTATTACAAAACAGCCTTTTCAACAGCATTCAGCATATTAGGTTCACATATGTATTCTTTGCAGTGCTGTTGGCAAAATTTTTAATGGATTCTGCTTCACTGCCTCTTCACAGCTATTAGTTTTTCCCTTGAGCCTAGATGTTCAGCGTTCAGATATTTAGCAGTACATCTTTTTTATTTTTTGTTTTCAACAGTACATCTACCTGAAATTACATTTGTTGATCTAGACTCATGCATGAGGTTTGCAGTGTGAAACGGGAAGTGCTGTGTCTATCCTTACAGGTGTGACCTACATATAAGATACATAACTGTATGTATACACACTTTGTGATAGACCAAGGCACAAACAATTAAGAAGCAGTTCCTTGATCACAACTGATCGAGAACTCTAATCAAAACCAACATTTTTGCGGAGGGGCTTATCCCTCATCTCCTGTTGTATACTTCAAGGCTGCACAGCAGATGATAAAAGAAAAAGTCCCCAGTCTTGCACTGTAAGACACAGACTTCAATGAGAAATATTTGATGAGTGGTAACATCAAGCAAATATGATTTAGGAAGATGAAACCTGATCAACTTGGCCTTCATCAATGGTGGAAAGCTCATTCACATTTGTAGACCACATCTACTGTGCATCCTTTCACCTGGCAGTTAACAACTGGCCTATACAACTCAGCACTGAACACGTGCAGGGCACATGGGTGCAGTCTCATATCATTAATGTTTTCATTTTGAATGCTTTCTTAGGTACTAAGCTAGCTGTTCTTGTGGATATTTTTATTCCAAGTCAATTTCCCTTAGTAAGAATCAAACCCTGTACCTTTTGTCTGGGGGGGGGGGTAAACATCTTAACCATTATGCCAAATGGCATGAATGCATAAGTTGTGCATGACTGTAGTGTTACTTGACAATACCATGACTCAAAATTCATTCTGGAGTTCAGTGAAAGAAAGTAAAAGGAACTTTTCCTGGTCATGAAGACTGCATAGTATATAAATCATTATGTAGTAGCTTCCAGAGATTCCATCTTCAGGAACTGTTGACATTTCTTCCACATCTTGATGTTTTAGTGATTAGAGCAGCCTTCCTTGAACCAGGATGGCTGGTTATAGACTCGGTCTCAAAGCAGCAAGCGATGTGGAAATAACTGTGTTTGTTCTCAGCTCATTTTACTCAGCAGTTATGGTGAGGGTTCTGGGGAAGGAATTGTTACTGGATGTTAGAGGGGGCCCCTGGATCGCAAGGGTACTCCTTTACAGCATACAACTGGCAATAGCTACTGGGTTACACTAGGCACCTGGAAGTTCTTTTAAATGTATTGTTTTGGTCAAAAATCCACAAGTAAGAGGACAATTGAGGACACCAGACACCAGAAAACCTTTGCTTTCTTGTACAGGTTGATACAGATGTTGGACAGGAGGACAGATGATGTATATAATTTGTGGTATACCTGCTTGGGAGGGAGTGATTTTGTCCTCCTAAACCTAGTCAGTGGAATCAGATGGGAGCCTGATAGTGGCACAACTGCTTCATGTGGGTGCTTACTAGTTTCCATCTGCAACTCAGATGGGGGCTTCACAGGTGTATGATGACCAATTGTGCGTGTGCTGACAGTGCAAATCAGCAGCACTAAAAGTCACTTTCTGGACTCATTGCGTTTGCCTTTTTCTCTACTGTTAATGTTGTCATAAAGTTAGTATATATAAATTGGGGGATACAGTGTCCCATATAAGGTAGGACATACAGGGACTTGTCACCCCAGCCAAAAAGAAGTTCTTCATTTATATATGAAAGTGGTTTCAGAAACATTGATTCACAATGTTGGCACTCACTGAATTTACTTTTGTTGAATGACAGGATCATCCTTAAGGTTGTTAAACAAATCTGGTCTGTCTGTGGTACCCCATACAGTCGGTGTGCCCTTTTGTGTATTGGAATAAAATAATTTTGGTGTTTAGAGTTAACATTAGACATTCTTGAAGGTATAAAACAATGAAGGAGTGGACCATTTAGTCATTCTCTGTCCTTGTCAATTCAGAGTACCTCCTTTTTGATAAGGGGACTCACTAATAAATTGTTTCTACAAAAGTCGTGTATTCAGGAACATGACCTATGTATGGACTGTAAAGGTAGGTTATTTGGGCCAGATTAAAGCCCATAGGAGAATCAAGGTTCCTCTTATGAAAATGTTAATCCTCATCTGAAGAGAGTGTGGAAGGCGGCCCTTTTCCTTTCATTTGGAATTTATTTACAGACAATGGAAGAAGTAAAGGAGATCCCTGATCTTAAGATGATTTGAAAAGGGCAGTCTGCTGCAAAAACTATTCACATGCTTTGGAATTGCTCTTGTAAGGCTTTCAAGACTTTGTGAACCTAAAGAATTATGTTATAGAGCTTTAATGATAGCACCTGTGTCTCAGTCAGTGAACCTAAATCATGATATTATACAGCTCTGATGATAGCACCTGTGTAGTCAGTGAACCTAAAGCATATTATACAGCTCTGATGATAGCACCTGTATCTCAGTCAGTGAACCTAAACAATAATATTATACAGCTCTGATGATAGCACCTGTATCTCAGTCAGTGAACCTAAAGAATGACATTATACAGCTCTGATGATAGCACCTGTATCTCAGTCAGTGAACCTAAAGAATGACATTATACAGCTCTGATGATAGCACCTGTATCTCAGTCAGTGAGCCTAAATAATAATATTATACAGCTCTGATTATAGCACCTGTATCTCAGTCAGTGAACCTAAATAATAATATTATACAGCTCTGATGATAGCACCTGTATCTCAGTCAGTGAACCTAAAGAATGACATTATACAGCTCTGATGATAGCACCTGGTGTCAAAACCATGGCCTCAAGCTAAATGCCAAAACGTGCATAGTCATCCCCTTTGGAAAAAACAAAGTACCCACAAATTACCACATAAGTGGTAGCCCCTAAATATGGAAGACGAAATAAGGGATCTGGGGACCCAAGTAGATATTAATCTCTCCTTTGATAATCACATTGCCAAAGTGGTTAGAAAATCCTTCTATGTGGCCCACCTAATCACAAAAGGGTTTGCATCCAGATTAAAAGAGGTCATTGTGCCCCTCTACACATCACTCAGCAGACCCATCATAGAGTACTACGCCCCATTTGGGATGTACCTTACAAGACACCTTCAACAGCTGGAAAGACTACAGAAATACTTCACCAAAAGGATCACTGGCCTCAAACAGATGCCCTATGCATCTCGACAGAAGAAACCAGCTGTACTCTGTTGCATACCGCCTAGTCAGAGGTGATCTCTACCTGACATACAAGGCTATGTCCAATCCAGAAGTGATGGACATGCTCCACCTAAAGAAAACCATATCCCCTCGAGCCACACACTCTAGGGATCTAAACCTCACCACAACAATAAATAGGACATGCTGGAGGGATAGATTCCTGTCTTAGAGACTTCCCATGCTCTGGAACAAGATTCCAATCTACATTAGCCAGAGTTCCTCACTAACACTCTTGAAGAGAAACCTTGACAAGTGGATGGGAAACAGGAAGTTTAACCCAGGGATCACTTCAATGGATCTGCTGGACAGAGGCACAGGGAACTAATCTAAGGGGACGGTGAAAGCCAACACATTCTGGCTAGGCTTACAAATGCCTCTGGGCAGATAGCCTGGTACATACCTATGAACCTATGTCTCAGTCAGTGAACCTGAAGAATGATATTATACAGCTCTGATGATAGCACCTGTGTCTCAGTCAGTGAATCTAAATAATAATATTATACAGCTCTGATGATAGCACCTGTATCTCAGTCAGTGAGCCTAAATAATAATATTATACAGCTCTGATGATAGCACCTGTATCTCAGTCAGTGAACCTAAAGAATGATATTACACAGCTCTGACGATAGCAGCTGTATCTCAGTCAGTGAACCTAAATAATAATATTATACAGCTCTGACAATAGCTCCTGTATCTCAGTCAGTGAACCAAAAGAATGACATTATACAGCTCTGATGATAGCACCTGTATTTCAGTCAGTGAACCTAAATAATAATATTATACAGCTCTGATGATAGCACCTGTATCTCAGTCAGTGAACCTAAATAATAATATTATACAGCTCTGATGACAACACCTGTATCTCAGTCATTGAACCTAAAGAATGACATTATACAGCTCTGATGATAGCACCTGTATCTCAGTCAGTGAGCCTAAATAATAATATTATACAGTTCTGATGATAGCACCTGTATCTCAGTCAGTGAACCTAAAGAATGATATTATACAGCTCTGACGATAGCAGCCATATCTCAGTCAGTGAACCTAAATAATAATATTATACAGCTCTAACGATAGCACCTGTATCTCAGTCAGTGAACCAAAAGAATAACATTATACAGCTCTGATGATAGCACCTGTATCTGAGTCAGTGAACCTAAATAATAATATTATACAGCTCTGATGATAGCACCTGTGTCTCAGTCAGTGAACCTAAATAATATTATACAGCTCTGATGATAGCACCTGTGTCTCAGTCAGTGAACCTAAATAATAATATTATATAGTTCTGATGACAGCACCTGTATCTCAGTCAGTGAACCTAAATAATAATATTATACAGCTCCGATGATAGCACCTGTATTTGATAGCACCTGTATTTCAGTCAGTGAACCTAAATAATAATATTATACAGTTCTGTTGATAGCACCTGTATCTCAGTCAGTGAACCTAAATAATAATGTTATACAGCTCTGATGATAGCACCTGTGTCTCAGTCAATAGCTTCATTTGTAAGTAACCAGCAGTGATTTAAGTGATTCTTTTTTATTCACCTTGGTGACCACATTTTTGACCCATAAATTGTAGATATTGAAGGTGTAACTGCTTCTACATAGAACATGATAATGACTTGAGTACCTGATATTTTCCTGTGAGTCTCTTTCTTGACAGTTTTTTCAGTAGATGTCTCTCTTTTATCCTTCCATTTTGTTCTTACATATATGAGACCTACACTTATTTTTCCCATCTGTCCTTACATATATGAGACTTATTTCTCCTGTTTCTTTGAACTTGAACATTTTTATAACATGTAACTTTTTTCTGTCAAGTAGAAAGCCTTCTTACTTTACAGGTTTTGCTAAACTTTAAACAATGCTAGACCAGAAGTGTATCCCTCACTGGTAAGATCAGAACATAAACTAATCTCACTGGATATTCACATCCCGACCCCACCCCCTGCCCAGAAAACCACAGTGAAAAACTTCTCTAAAGCAAATTTCACACTCCTCAAAACTGAGGTGGAATCCTTCAAAGCCCCCGGGCCTGTGGAAAATACGGCTAAGACCACAGAATCCTTTATAAACACATTCTATGAACACCTTCAGGAATGCATGGGTCATGCAATCCCAAATAAAACCAAGACCCAATCCTCCAAAGGCAGGCGTCCTGTCTGGTGGACCCCAGCCATAAACAAACTATACAATAGAAGGAGGAAGCTACTACATGATAGAGCAAATTCCCAAAAAGGGAAGGCATCTCTGATCAGTATTAGCAAAAAACTACAGGCACTCATAAAATTGTCTAAGACCAGCTTCGAGAGAAAAATTGCACAGGACACTAAGGATAATCACAAGGCTTTCTTTAGTTATGTTAGGAACTTGGGTGGGAATTCCCAGATATGCTTAGAATTAGTCCAAAATGACAAAAAATACACAGAACCCACAGACATTGCCAACATCCTAGCTGACAGGTTCAGAGCAAACTTCCCCCCCCCTCCCCACCAAAAGGGAAAATATCTATCCCAGCAGAGTGCTGCCCCCCTGACATCTCAGATGCTCAGGTAAGAGCTGCCCTCTCCAAAGCAAAAAACACAGCATCAATGGGACCAGACGGTGTCCCGGGCTGCGTCCTACATGAACTCCAAGAAGAGCTAAACCCAAACATAAAACTACTGTTCATTCTCAGCCTTACTACAGGATATGTACCCAAAGAGTGGTGTACAGCAATAGTGGTCCCTCTCCACAAAGGTGGTGCCTCAACGGATCCTGGAAACTATCGCCCCATAAGCCTGACTAGCTTGGTCTGCAAAGCTATGGAAAGAATCATCATGGACCTCATAAATAAAGATATTGGGGACCTACAGACACTGGATTCTACCCAGTTCGGCTTTGTTAAGGGCAGATCCTGCCTCTTAAACCTGGTTGATTTCTTTGAAACAGTCACCAAGGCTACTGACGAGGCGAAGGTGGTCCACACAGCCTACCTGGACCTCGCAAAAGCCTTCGATACAATACCCCACTCAGGCATTATAGATAAGCTCACCAGCTTAAATATAAACCCCTATGTCACTAGATGGGCTGCAAACTGGCTCAAGGACAGAACCCACATGGTTAGAATTGCTGGAGCTATGTCAGATTCCAAACCAGTTACAAGTGGTGTCCCACAAGGCTCAGTCCTGGGACCTCTCTTGTTCGGTATATATTTCTCGGAGGTACAGGCCAACACAAAAGGACTGTGGCTGACCAAGTTCACAGATGACTGCAAACTAGGCGCCATAATCGACTCTCCAGCCGACACAAGCATCCTACAAAAGGGCCTCATAGAAACAGACAACTGGTGCCAGAGCCATGGCCTCAAGCTAAACGCCAAAAAGTGTATAGTCATCCCCTTTGGCAAAAACAAAGTGCCCACAAATTACCACATAGGTGGTAATCCATTAAGTACGGAAGTAATTAGGGACCTGGGGACCCAAGTTGATAGCAATCTCTCATTTGAAAACCACGTGGCCAAATGGTTAGAAAAACATTTTATATAGCCCACCTAATCATGAAGGGATTCACATCTAGATCAGGGGAGGTCATCGTGTCTCTTTAATCATCCCTCATCAGGCCCATAATTGAGTACAATGCCCCTTTTTGGATGTACCTTACCAGACACCTGCAGCAACTTGAAAGACCCCAAAAGTACCTCACCAAGAGGATCAAAGGGCTCAAACAGATGTCATATGCTACCTGGTTAAAGAAACTCCAGCTCTACTCAGTACCATACTGCCTGCTCAGAGGCGATCTGTGCCTGACGTATAAAGCCATGTCCAACCTTGAATTAATGGACATGCTGCACCTCAGAAAATCCAAATCCCATTGAGCTATGCACTCGAGAGACTTGAACCTTAGCACTGAAATAAATAGGACATGCTGGAGAGACAGATTCATAACCCAGAGGCTCCCTTCACTCTGGAATAAAATCCCAGTCCAGGTTAGGCAGAGTCCCTCATTGACTCTCTTCAAGAGGAATCTTGATGAGTGGACGGGAGATCATAGGTTGACCCCAGGTATCACTTCTGTGTCACTGTTAGACAGAGGCACAGTATACTAACCTCGAAAAAGGGCATAGCAAAATTCATTTAAAATGGGTGGTGAAAGCCAAACACACTCTGGCTAGGCTTATAAATGCCCTAGGCAGATAGCCTAGTATGAACCTATGAACCTATGAACCTATGAACATGTATTTGTGTTATGATCTGAACCTAAACAAAGCTGACACTAAATTTCAGAATATTTAGGGTGATTTGTTTAACAAATGCACAGTTATTAGTGGATTTTGTAGAAGTTGTGCTTTCCGGATGAAAGCATTTTAAAAGTACCCACTAATAAGTAGTTCTGGAAATTTATATTTATGAAAACTCAAGCCCCCTCCTTGGTCTAATGTATTAACATTTTCAAATTAGAACATAGCTAAGAGACTATGGTTTTTTGAAGCAATGAGGAAACTTTATGTTGGAGCAGGCAAATTGAATTGCGGGGAGTCTCATATCAGTGTGCACTAGTGAAATTATTGGTGTAGACCAGTACTGCCCTTTGCAAGGATATTCAACAGCGATGAGGACAAAACTGGGCAAACCAACACAGCTTCATTGGTGAATACAAATCCCACTGTTGTAGCAGCCTGCCCTGAAGTATGAGAAAAGCTGAGAAATACAGGGCTAGGGGAGTGATGGGGACACCACAAAAGTGAGGAGATCAGGTGTAAATGAATCATGAAACTAAAGCAAATGAAATCCTGTCTTCCTGTGGCTGGAATGAAATGGCCATGTGAAGCAAATGGAAACCAGTTCTGCAGATGATTGTGCAGCTGTGTCTCTGGCCTTGAGGATGTGTACTGTCCAAAACAGGATATAGTAAAGCTAAGGTTATATACTCCTGTGTCACTGATGCAGGAAAAAAACACACCTTCCTACTCAGGACTACATTTCTACACACACAGACAAACACAGACACACGCAGACACACACACACACACACACACACACACACACACACACACACACACACACACACACACACACACACACACACACACTACTTAACCAGGTCACTGCATAATTAAAAAGGAATATCACATGAACTTGTCAAGTAATCTAAAAATCACATGGGTGAAGACAGAAAATAAACTCCGGGATTCAATAATGCCTATGCTAGGCGTACACTGTTTTAGTGAATAGACAACACAGACATAACGCACACCTTCTTCCTCCTAATTTTAGTTTTCCTACTGATATTCTTACAGCTTTAAATACTGACAGGGATTCATAAAGATTACTACAAAGTGTAGACTACATGTTGTTGTTGTTGTTTGTCTTTCGGCTTTTTCCTGGTAAGGGGTCGCCACAGCAGAACTCCCATCCGCTAGTAGATTTTTATGAAATGCCGAGGTGCCAGCTCAATGCCCAACCTTCAACGAAGGCACGCCCATTTGCGCACACATGTCTTTCGAACGCTACCCAACCTTGGGGAGGACATGCAGACTCCACACAGAAGGCACTCCCCAAGCCAAGCCGAGAATCGAACGGGAAAACCTCTTGCTGTGAGGTAACAACGCTACCACTGTACCACCGCGGAATCCAATACACTTAGTGTAATCTTTCTGAGTGACTAGAAAGCACAAAAAATGTGATAAGAATTTTATTGAATACATATCCTGTTCATTTAGTGTAGGCTTTATTGAATCTGGCCCAAAGTCTTTATCTCACAATACAAAACCAAGCACTGTCATACTATAAGTACAAAATCATGCACTGTGGTACAATTAATATGGGTTATATAGCCTAATAAAGTAAAAATACTTTGGAGAAAGAGAGGGAAAACAACTTATAAAGACAGACAATGATAATTAATAATTTATGAAATGTAGCACATCAGAACATTGTTCATGACCTATAACTCTGAGGCTATGTTTTACAGCCTGCACATTATTTATTATTCTATTTTTTATGGCTGTCATAATAAAAATTGTCAAATTAGTAGGGAAACAAAGGAAAGTCATAATAAGCAATAATACAGGAAGAGCAAGAGGCACAATGAATGTTTGAAACTAACAAGGCTTGACCTCCTCCTTAATGAGAAAAAGTCCCATGAGGAGATCTATACATGCGGTGTATAAACACACATCAGAGGTTACAGAAAATAAACACTGTTGAATGCAAACAGTGAAAACATAAAGACAGTATACTTCAGTCAGATTTTGTACTAATAAGTGCACAGAATAAGTCACCAGAGAATGCGTTCAGAAGCAGCATGGATTCTATTCAAATTTATTTTAAAAGGTTCTCAAAAAGAAAGGACTGGAGAGGGTGCTAACATGACTGGAAGGGAAGGCAGGCATGAGCAGTATTGCTACCTCATTAAATCACAAGGTGTAAGCGCAAGCTATCAGTCTTAACTGTCCTGTTCACTTACAACATGTCACCCCATGACAGCACAGAGGCCTTCTTGTGATGTCAGCTTGGAGGTCTGTGCTCTTTTCTTGCATGCTCTGTCAATCATGAAAATAAATAAAAAGTTTCTGTTTCCAAGTCTGTCAATCAAGTACTTTTAATTAGCACAGACATTTGCTGAAAAATAAACAAGGAAAGTAGTTAAGAGATAGTGAAATAATGCATTATCAATGAAATGTTTAAACTTGTCCATTGAAAAACAAAACAAAAAGGGGGTGAATGAGACAGATGTTTTAAGCCCTGTGAAGGATGCCACTGGCTGACAGTTCCTTGTGGCACTTACTCTAAATATAGTCAGTGGGGGGGGGGGGGGGGTTGGCACACTGTCAGAGTACAACTGTCACTAAGGGTAATTAAAGAAACAAATACAATCTCTTTTTTTTTTCACATTTGTATTTTTTTCACATTTGCTGTTTGCTTATAGTATCAATATGACTCAGTTCTTAGTCTATTACCTCCATGGCAGAAATTTATGGATTCTAATTGTACAGCGTGAGTATGGATATGTATGGGAAACAGTCACCCTGAAGCAGCACAGATGATGGAGAGTAGGACCAGTGTGCTAGCGAGTTGTACAATGCCTGAGACGAAATGATGCTAACATAAGGACAGGGGATCTCAGTCCTGCTTCGAGGTTGTGCAGGTAGGTTTTCAAGGGAAGAATAAAAATAACAATGCTTCATTAAAATTAAATGAAATGTTATATTTGATATTTTTGCCCTAAATTCTATTCCAGTAAATGAACTGCAAGCCAAGACTTAAATACTGATAAGCATGACTACTGCTCTATTTATTTATTTATTATTTAATTTTATTTTTGTTTGTTAACTAGAAAATCCATCTAGGCAATGTATAGTTGTCAGTGGCTCAGCAGAGAGGACATATATTTGCTACTGGAAAAGTCAAGTGGTTGTAGGTTTTAATCCCACAGTAGGTATTTGGATTCCTGTGCTAATGTTCCATTATTAAAACTGCAGCATGACATTAGTGTGGTGTTGTAGTGCTGAGGTAGTGTCCGTTGGATGAGATATTAAATTGGGCTACCATCTGCCTGTGTTGGTGGTAGCTCAAGTGGATGTAAAAGCATTCAGGACACTTGTTAGAGGAAGAATAGGAGTATGTGTACTAGAAAAGCAACAGAACCAAAATTATGTAACAAAATCTGTAGACATCTCCCCCACCTCTGACCTCATTTGTATAAGCATAGTGATGGACAGTATGTGAGCTCATATCACTATTGTCCAGTTAGCAGTAATATAGTGTTATCCCACACCTATCAAACCAAAGCCACGTTTTCAACAAGGCATACATCTTATCTCAGGTTAAAAATGTTTTTGGGTGCCCCACATAATGCCTATAGGACACCATGTCATTTGATTCCCCTGCTACCCCTTCTGCTTAATTTACTTACTTATTATTTATTTACATTTGTTATCCAGGTGGGTGAGATGGTTTGAGGACCTTTTTCAGTCGTAATCTGGGCCACATGAGGCACAAATACAGAAAATTTATACGGAATTGCACACATATATACAAGTGAAATTACAGTAGTTTTTATGATATAAAAATTAGGAAAATTACTGAACAAGATAAAGTACATAGTCACATCCAGTAAAACAATTCACGGAGAACGAAGTGCCTTTCACAGTGGACATAGTCACATTCAATGGAAATTTTCAAAACAGAGTAAAAATAAGATTGATAAGTGGCTAGAGAAGCCGGAAGAGCCAGGCAGGAGATGGTGAGAGATGCTTGACCTACATCGGCATGCCTTCCTGGGAATGATAGCTGTTATGGTTTCTCCCTTGTAGTGATCTGACAGTCCAAAGGAGTGGCATAGGCCACACCTTTGAAAACAGGGCCTGGGGAAGAGACATGGGTGGATTTGCCCAAGACTTGCAATAGCCCTTGTGGAGATGGGTCAAGCATCAAGCATCAAGCATACCTTCATATCAGGGCATTAGGCATAGACTGCCCCACCACAGTGATGAAGAGCCCACATCACCAGCAGAGGATGGTGTCAGGACTCAGCCATAAAAATCCATTAATTTCTGCCAAGATGGAGGCTCTATGATTGAGTCTAAGCTCATGAGGAATGTATGAACTGGGAACAGCTCTCCCCTATAATGAATGAATAGACTGATAGATCATGGCGAGCTGATGGTTAGAACAATGTAGGAAGCAAAAACTGTACAAATATAAAAAAAATGGAATAAAAGTAGTGTTCTGAAACAGAAGTCTGCTCAAATATCAGGCCCATACAAATCCAGAGTAAAAAAAGTCTCTGCAGGTACATAGTGCAAAAAGAATATTTTTTTTTATGCCAAGCTTATGCACAATATTTTCAGTTACTAACAATATATAATACATTCAGTGCCATGATTACACTCCAAAAATCTGAAAAAGATAAACTTATTATGTGCTACTGTAGGGCAAGACCTAACCATAACAGTACTTTCAAAGGTGTGTAGTGTCGTGATAGTCGGGTATAAGGGAAGGGACATTCCCTTGATCCTGAATATCTTTCCTGCTATGTCCACTGAAGTTTGCAGACATTAGTCTATAAGTAATGTATTTAAATTAGGGCAGTATTTAAAAACTGTCCCTGACTTTTTCTTTACTTGCGTCTGTGCGACAGTATTAGCTAAGTGCTTTACTGGCTTTCAAAGCTGGTAAAACGGGTTCCTATCGTAAAATCGAACGTTAAGAATGCCGAATACCAGAAGGCCGAACTTGGTAGCTTGAAAGGTTAGAATGTCGAAGCCGTGGAAACCTGAATTCTTTCCCAGGGAAATAATTTGGTTAGCCATTTCTGCGGCTTTGGCATTTTCGGACTTGGTCAAGGTAAGTGTACGAACGGGTAGTGACGAACTTTAGAGTTAAGGCACGGGTCAAGTAAGTGTGCGATAGTGACGGACTTTAGGGTTAGGGCGCGGGTCAGGTGAGTGTGCAATAGTGATGGACTTTAGGGTTAGGGCGTGGGTCAGGTAAGTATGCGGTAGTGACAGACTTTAGGGTTAGGGCTGGGTTAAGGATAGTGCATAGATAGTGGTGTATGTTAGGTTTAGTGTAGGTTTTGAAGGTGTTTGGTGTGATTGTGTTATGTATGTGTTTTTTGGAACAGCAAATTTTTTCCCTGGGAAGTTTTGATGTTATCCGAATTCGATCTTCCAAGATCGAACTTATGGTGTTCGACATTTTGGAAGTTCGATTTTGTGATATAGACCTGGTAAAACACATCACATTTTTTTCTTTTGTAACTGATAGTACATGAAGTAGATAAGACTCTATGCACTACAAAGAGTTATGATTCAATCTCATCGATCATAACCAGTTATTAATTGTTCTCGACATGGATGCCAAGATTCACCTCTCGAGCATGAATTTCTTGGCATCCATGTTTCAAACATATAATATCAGGGTTACAATAGCAGACACAATCATAACTCTCTATATTGTGAGCATTTATGTAATAATGTTTCTATGAAGATATCTTTAGTATAAGAGACAGCCAGGAAAATGGTTACTTGTTGGTTAGTGAAAGACAATATAGATTAGCCATTAACTCTTTTAGAATGTTTATATTCCTTTTCAAGGTGGGGTTTTTAAAATTTTTCCTGATTTGAGAAATATTATTGTCTGTTTCCCTGATATTTGTGGGTAGAAAGTTCCAAGTTGCTGGGAGTATCTTTGAGAAGTCTTTTCACCAATAGCTAGACAAAAGCAGGAGCTATACAGAAGGGTATCATCTTGATCATAAATGTTGAAGTTGTTGTGAAATATCTGAATTTTGCTTCTAAGTGGGGGTTAGCAGTGATCATTTTTTTATTTTATAAGTGAGTTTAAGAGAAATGTACATCTTGCAGTACTTGGAAACTATCTGGCATTTTTTAATTGTAGTGTAATTACATTTCTGATTAGAAGCAAGATTGTTAGACTATATTAAAGGGTTAAACCTTTTTTAGCTGAAAATAAGTAGAAAAAATAGACTAGTTAATCACTATATATGTTTGTCATTCATGCTGAGTAATAATTGTTCCATGACAAGTACAGCTGCAAGGACAAACGGAGACAGGGACGACTCCCTAAACCTTAAAGTATGTCACATAAAGTACCTTGAAACAGAACAAAAATCAGCTTATCAGCAGACCACACGACATCAGGCAAATACCAATGTACTTTCATAAACAGAATCCATATGCTACCAGAAAGTGTATAAGAAGACTGTAAAACTAAATGTTGGTACCTGGGTAGTTTATAGGAACACCAGTTCTGAGGTAAATGGAGAATTATCATCTGTATCTGTATCAAAAAGCAAGCCTTGTACAGTAAAAGCTGCAAGCTGTAATGTATAGTATGTGTCATCTGTTATACAGATAAGTTGTTTTATTAGTAACTGCACTCAAGTTGACTTCAGTACAGTACAGTACTGAAAAGTATATTTTTAAAAATTTATCAGTGGCGAGCAGCTGTTTGCGTGTTTTAAAAACAAAAAGGGAGAACTGTTAGAATATATTCAAGAGTTAAAACTTTCTTAGCTGAAAATAAGTAGAAAAAATAGAATAGTTAATCACTGTAATATGTATGGCATCCAGTGTAATAATTGTTCCATGACTAGTAGAGCTGCAAGGAGAACTGTAGGCAAGGATGACTCCCTAATTCCTGACTAGTACAGCTGGAAGGATGACTGGAGACAAGGACAACTCCCTAAACCTTAAAGGATGTCACATAAAGTACCTTGAAACAGAACAAAAACCAGCTTATCAGCAGACCACACAACATCAGGCAAACTCCAAAGTACTTTCATAAACAGAATCCAAATGCTACCAGAAAGTGTATAAGAAGACTGTAAAACTAAATGTTGGTACCTGGGTAGTTTGTAGGAACACCAGTTCTGAGGTAAATGGAGAATTATCATCTGTATCTGTATCAAAAAGCAAGCCTTGTACAGTAAAAGCTGCAAGCTGTAACGTATAGTACGTGTCATCTGTTATATAGATACACTGTTTAATTAGTAACTGCACTCAAGCTGAGTTCAATAAAGTATAGTACAGAAAAGTATATATTTTTGAAATTTATAAAAGATGAACAAATATTAGGATATTCAATTGTTCATAGATAACAGTGTTTTGTGAAGAATTTAGAGAAATTATTGATATTAGGATTAATATGCAAGAAAGTCTTTTGTGGCATCATGACTAAGATTCTAGAATATGTTGAGCTGGTTTAGAACTTTTTGAGGCTAAATGTGTTTGGAAAAATAATGGGCGGTCAATAATTAAGCCAATATATCATTTCTGAATCATGTATGACAGAGAGTAGCCATAATGATTTGTGATTAATAGATATTAGGTATGTGCAGGTCTGCATTGTGTGCCTAGTGTTATGGGTGTAGGTTTTTGTCTATTCATTGCTGGATTATATATGGTAGGCCAATTTCCACTGCTGACTACAACCCCCCCAAACCTCCTTATATCTTTAAAAATTTGTCTAATATTTATTCACTGGCATACTCCACCATGAAACATACTCTCACAACCATGCTTCTATAAAACATTTATTCATTAGTGGGGAGTTTATGGTGTTCAAAGCACTGAAAAAAATCCTAGATTTTGTTCTGCCTATCACCTATCCCCAAACAATGCCTCACGTACATCAGATTGCACTCTCTCTCCTAACTGGTATTATAATAAAAACGTATCATCATCTGACCATGCCATCCCCGTCAGTACTTAGTTTTTCCCAAAAATGTCACCTGCAACTAATGCCTCTCAAACAACTTCAGAGTTTTTGATTTCTTTGTGTTTCTGCCCCTTGTACAATCCCCTTAAGGCAAACACTAAGTAAATTACCATTACTACTTTTCAGTTCTCACGGAAGCTGCGACCTGTCACTGCTTTGTTCCAAATGAAAAGAACCTTGATAAAAAGAACCATACAGATTGCCCCAAATTCAAGTTGCCTCCTTAACATCACTATACAAATCCTCTCTTTTACCAGATAGTCTTTTAAACCAAATCACAGAAAATAACTAGCCATCTAACTTGAGGAAGACACATGTGAAAAATAAACTCTGCCAAAATATCTACCAACTGAAGAAGTATGTTATTATTAGTTACGCTTCTTTGAAAGGTTTTCTTGTCCCAGTGAATCAGCCGTTAGCACCTAACCTTGTCCCTGGTGATCCATTTGTTCTCTCATAGCAGCCCATTAATTTCCCTCAGGGTAAAAAATGAGCACTTTGGAAATTTTTCCTATAATTTGTAACTCCTCCTGCCATAGCCAGCTGTTTAGCCACCAAAGGAAGGCTTGCAGTTCAGGTGAAGGCATTTATGTTTGCACGCATTTCCTTTCATGCACTGCCATGCACTGATAGGCAGTCCATGGCTTTCATGGTTCTTCCTAGTGAACCAGATAACAGCTTCTCCTCACCACTGAGATTATCAAGCTCTAACCAGACACTTCATCCCCCTACGGGGGAGGGGGGGTTATTTATTTGATAACTAAGTAAACAGAACGTTCTGGGACTCTTTCCAGCAATGACCCAGACCAGAGGCACAGTTGGATATGCAGTTTAATCAACATACAGTCTGAAAATTGAAATTAAGTTAACTTGAATTTAGCCCATAAGCACTGTGCATGTTATATGGTCAGATTCACTTTAGAAACTCGAATTCCCAAAAACCCGAACTTCATATGGTTGAGACCATAATTTAGATTTTCAGAAACTTGAACTCCTAAAATGAAACGTAAAAAAACCCAAAAAAAGTCAAACATCGCTTTTGCAGGGGGGCTTCACCCCCCTGACCCCCCATGTGGGGGGCTGTGCTCCCCACCCCCCTACTTAAATATACCAACTCCAAGATCGCGCTACATTGGAGAAAAGGGAAATCTCCCATTCTGCACTGTATGCGGAAGTGCAAAATGGGAGATTTCCCATTTCCTGTCAACATCGCAAAAAAAATGAAAACATTACTTACACACAGAGCATATAGGGGTCCTTGCCTCTGTGTGTAAGTAATGTTTTAAGGTAAGTAAAGTGTTATTTTTTAACACTTTACACATTTGAGTTACTGAAAGCTCGAGCATATGGTCTCGACCATATGCAATTCGAGCTTTCAGTAATTCGAGCATGTAAAGTGCTCCCGTCTGAGAGACACAAGTAATAGAGTTCAGCAAGCAAGAGCAATTTTGCTAAACAAATTTTAATAAGGAAGTTTTCATGGAAGGTGGTATAAAGTATGATATGGAACACAGGTCCTGACTGATTAGGTGGGAGAAGATGCATATATGAACTTGGGCTTGTGTGGTCATCCATGATATGGTAATGGGAAAAGGAAGGAGACATTCAAAACATTTGTGCTTAGCTGTAAGTGTTCTTTGTGGTTAAGCATAAGATACAATGACTGATAGTGACATCTAACTAAAAAACACTTTCTCAACATAAACAACTTGCTTCTTGTGCAAGTTATACATCCTAGCAACCTAAGTAACAAGACCTACAGTTCACACAATTAACGTTGCAAAACTGAGCTGTATGTTTGTCTTTATGTTGCATGCCATGATTATTTACATACCTTTTATGTTTTCTGCACAGGATGTGTGTAGGACAACACAGTTCAGTGGCTGTATGTAACAATTAACTTTACAAAATTGAGCTGTATGTTTGTCTTTATGCTGCATGCCACAATTATTTACATAACTTTTATGTTTTCTGCACAGATGTGTGTAGGACAGCACAGTTCAGTTGCTGTATGTAACAATTAACTTTACAAAACTGAGCTGTATGCTTGCCTTTATGTTGCATGCCACGATTATTTACATACCTTTTATGTTTTCTGCACAGAATGTGTGTAGGACAGCACAGTTCAGTTGCTCTATATGCCATGTGCAGCTACAGTAATCTGCACAGTGTTAATTTGCTTTGTTCACTTGTTGCTACAACTACCGAGCTGGTTATGTTGTAGTCCTTGCCCAGGCCTGATGCCCTCACAACGTCAAGTTGCTGGAGCAACAGCAGACGGAATAAGGGCGAGCAACATTAACGCCTGCAGAATATTTCCATTCATTACTCAAGCATTCTAAACCACAGTCTGTGGTATTGTGTTTACTTTGCAATTTGTTTTACATCTGTACTGAATTATCACTTAAGACATAGGCAAACATATAAAAGAAAACAAACCATACTAACATGTTCCCAGTTACATGCATTACACATCACATGGATTATTTTGTATAACTATCATCAACCCAACATTTCATAAATTGCTCAATTCCTGCCTTCTATTAAAACTCACTTCTTCTCCAAATCATTATTCTGCATGTGTTGCTCCCACAATTTCCATCTTTTCTATGTAATTTGCTCCTAACCTTTTCTGAAGATCCCTCTTGCAGTTCCTTTATCTCTATTTATTTATTTATTGACATTTGATTACCAGGAAAACCCGACTGAGTAGAAGACCATTTTCAGCAGAGGCCCATGGAGAAAAGCTCCAAATGATTACAAAACATTTTAAGAACAGTAATTACAGAATAATACAATCTTCAAAAAAAATCTGCAGATTAAATAATTATAACAAATTGGACATAGTATAAAAACATTGGTTAAGAATCAATACAAAATATGTGATAATCATTTAATATTAGAGACAATTTAGACAGTTTGTAGAGAAATTAAAAGTAAGTTAGTCTAGCACAATCAGGGATTGCAATATGTGAGGGGAAAACAGGCTTATGGTATACTTAGAGAAAAAGTCAGGAAAAAGAATTTAGATAGCAGGGAGGAAGTGAGTTAAAAAGGGAGTAAGGATGCATCATTTATTTATTATTTATTAAACATTTATTTCTGAAAAAGTCCGACTTGGAATGAAGCCAATTTTCAGCGGAGGCCTGAGGAGAAACACTCCAGACACATGTTTTTGTAATGTGGGAGGAAACCGGAGTACCCAGAGAAAACCCACACGAACACAGGGAAGACATCCAGACTCCACATAGAAGGCACTCTAGCCGAGAATTAGACCAGAGAACTTCTTGCTGTGAGGCGACAATGTAGCACTGCGCCATCCATGAGGAATGAAAAAGTACTTGTTTACATTTAGGGATATAGTTTAGCTTGGTTTTGAGAAAGAACTGAGCCGGATTTTAACTAGGATGTCTCTCAGAGTGGTTTTGAAAGATGGGGGGGGGGGGTATAGGTCTGATGGATACAGGTAAGGAGTTCCAGACCTCAGCAGCCTTGTACAAATACAGACAATGTCCAGCAGATTTTCTGGGTCTGTACACAGACAGGAGTTTTTGGTCACTGGATCTCAAAAATCGAATGGGAACACAGTTGGGCAGAATGTTTTTTAGTGCTGGACAGGCAGATGGATGCTGGATAATTTTATATGTGGTAAGAAGTTATGTATATGTTAGTTGATGTGGCAGTTCTCTGTTCTCTGTTACAATATGTAGTATTTCAGATACATTTTCTAGTAATTGCTTTTTTGGCAGCCATCAGAGTTAAACTTAACAAGGTCTTACTATATCTAGGCAATTCAGATCTTGTATCCCAACTCAAAAAAATAATTTCCTTAGTTACATCCATTTCTTCACACAATATTTCAAACAGAGTACTCTGTAGGGAATTTTTAAAGTCTGCCAAGACATTACACTCCCAAAATACATGCTCTCAGTTACCTCTTTCTTTCCCCATCATACCTCCAACATTTGGCATCTACCTGAGGACAAATTCTTTGGCATCTGCTTGGGTTATAAAAATATCTATGCAAGCACTTCCAAGCAAAATTCCTAAATCTTCTAGACTTTGTTGCATTTTTGGTAGCCATACATATTCGCCCAATGTTTCCTTGGGAACTGCTTATCCAATCTCTTTCCCCGATCTTTTCTAACTTCCTACGATTGGTTCCTATAGTTATCATTCAATAGTTTATATGCCCTACTAATTTTCCATTTTTAACAGCTGCTCTATTTGAGATTCAGCTAAAAACTCTACCAGAGCAGGTCTTTCACTTAGGATTCACCCATCTCTTTCTCTTTGCCTATATTCTGATATCAATCCCTGATAATGAAAGCAGTCACTAGCCTGCAGTCTCTTCCCATTCTATTACATTTCCCTCTCTAGTTATTTGCTCCCAGTACGTTGGTTCCTTTGACATTTTTCTCCAGTAAATTCCAGCCCCTCCTCTTGCCTAGTCTCTGTACCTCTAATTGCAGTTATCCCTATCAGCAAAATCTCCTTTCTCCATTCTCATGTTGGTTTAGTTCATAGAATACTTTATGCTACATCACAAGATGGGTTGCCAACTGGCTCACTGACAGAACCCACACTGTAAAAGTTGCAGACTCCAAATCTGACCTCAAACCAGTGACAAGTGGAGTACCACAGGGTTCCGCCCTGGGACCGTTCCTGTTTGGTATCTACTTCTCTGAAGTACAGGCTAACACAGAAAGCCTTTGGCTAATGAAGTTCGCAGATGACTGCAAACTAGGAGCCATAGTCAAGTCCCCAAATGATGTGAACATCCTACAGAAGGGCCTCTCTGAGACAGATGCCTGGTGTCAGAGCCATGGCTTCAAGTTCAATGCCAAAAAGTGCAGTGTCATCCCCTTTGGTAAAAACTCTGTACCCATGAACTACCACATAGGCAGCAATCTACTTAACACCAAATGCGTGATAAGAGACCTTGGGACCCAGGTGGACAGTAGTCTCTCCTTTGATAGTCACATCGCCACAGTAGTCAGGAAGTCCTTCTACGTGGCACACCTCATTACAAAAGGGTTCTCATCCAGGAAAAAAGAGGTCATTGTTCCCCTCTACTCAACACTCATTAGACCCATTATAGAGTACAACGCCCCTTTTGGAATGTACCTCACAAGACATCTGCAGCAGCTGGAAAGGCGACAGAAGTACCTCACAAAGAGGATTACTGGACTCCAACAAATGCCCTACACTGACTGCCTCACAAAACTCCAGCTTTACTCCATAGCATATTGCCTACTCAGAGGTGATCTCTGCCTAGCATATAAAGCTATGTCAAACCCAGAGCTGTTGGACATGCTACACCTAAAGAAATCCCAATCCCTCAGAGCTACACGCTCTAGGGACCTAAACCTTGTCACCACAATAAACAGGACATTCTGGAGGGATAGATTCCTATCCCAGAGACTTCCCATACTCTGGAACAGGCTACCCATCTATGTCAAGCAAAGTTCTTCATTAGCACTCTTCAAGAAAAATCTTGATGAGTGGATGGGAAATAGGAAATACACCCCGGGGATTACTTCTGTGTGTCTGCTCGTCAGTGGCACAAGAAAATAACTTGCTTGGGTGGTGTAAGCCAGGGAACCCTGTTGGCTAGGCTTGCATAGGCCCTTGGGCCGATAACCTAGTACCTACCTATGAACCTATGAATATGTGCTTGCTTTACAGTTTAGTGATATTCTATGCCGAACCCTATGCTGAGACCCAGTGTTAATTTTCTGAATCTCACCATGCTACTGGTATAAAGGTTATGAGCAGATAAGTGGGTGGAGATGGGCTACAAGATATGGACATAAAAGGTCTCCACTGGTTAGAAGGTGGGGTAATGCAATTAAGAGGGATCTGATGGAAAAGTGATAGGGGAACATGGGGTCTTCAGTGGTTATATGTGATAGGATGAGGGATATAACATGTATAAACAGGTTCTTGGCAGATGGATAGGATGTGATGTGAAATATGATACAAACATTCAGGCTCTTAATGGCTAGGTGGGAGATAAAGACAGACAATATCATAAAACTTATAAAAATAATAAAAATTAGTTGGTTCCAAAACAGCAAACCACCAGCTGCGAATTAAATATTTAATAATTCCAGACAGTATTTAGCATTTTCATCTCATATCAAGTGAGACTTTATCAGAATACATTCATACAAAAGCCAAAAGCATTTAAATAGCCTTGTAAATTAAAAATACAAATCACATGACAACAGTAATCAATATTTAAAGACACCATTCCAAAAAATCACATTTCTTCTTAAAATTGTAACCTTTCTTTTACTAAAAAGTAATGTTATTATATAACATATATGCATCATAATGTTACCAGCATAAATGTATATCCCACTATATATACTCTAATGTAAAATATATTATATTTGACTAGCCTTTCATGTAGTAAGGGTGCAATGGATATAAAAATCATTTACCCCTGGTGGAAACATTGCAGCCAACTTATGCTGCCATTCAGTTTCCTTCCTTTTCAGCCTATTTTTCCAATCACCTCCTCTTGGTTGTATTTTAACTATTTCTAAAATACCAAACATAAATTTATCAAACTTTTGGCAAACTTGAACATGTCTGTATAGAGCATTATAAACTTTTTTTTATTTTTAATATCATTTAAATGCTCATATATCCTATTTTTCAAATAACGTTCTGTTTTGCCTACATAAAAATGTTGGCATGATGGAACATATTGCCAAACATACTATTCTACATGTCAAACAATTCCCTTTCTGGAATACCACATGACTACGCAATTTATTATTGAAGAAATTATTTTTTCTTTATTAATATATGGATATTGACTACACATTCCACAAGGGTGTGTACCTACAGATGTCGTGTCTATAAGTCTACCTTATTCTCAAATAACTGTTTAAAATTGGGTCCTGTACTATTTACGAATCTTGGTGTATTACCCACTCTATTTAGAATATTATGATTTATCCTAAATATATTCCAATTAGCTCTGAATGCTCCCTTAATGTCATCTGAAAGATGATTATATTGTAGCACACAAGCCTTTTCATATGTGACCTCATTTTTATAACCAGAGCTCATAGCCTTACTGGTAATCAATCCTTCACCCAATAATGGTTTATATACAACACCCCACTTTGCATAGACCTCGTCTAACACTTCTTTTATTAGGGCCTGTGGAGAGACAATATGTCACCATTCATTCTTGAGGATTGTGTGGGAAGTGAAGCATTATCGGCCCACAGGTTCCCCAGTGGTTAGGTGAGAGGTGACAGAAGAAATGATATAGGTACAAAGGTCTTCTTTGTTTAGCTGGGACTTATTTTTGACAGAGGTATATAGGTCCTCATTTGTGAAGTTGTAGGTCATGGAAAGATGTTGGGTGGGGAAACAAAAGCCACTAAGGTTGGGTCACAGGACATAGAAGAGGGGCTGTGAACACACAGAACCCTCAATGGTGAAGTGAAACATCAGATCAAGTCAGATGTGATGTGGGCACACTAATCTGTTAGGTCACTAGCCATGGAAGATATGTTGTGGACACAGTGTCCTCAGCCATTACACTGCAGGTCATTGGAAATGTGCTGTGAGCACAGAGTCTTCAGTAGTTACATCACAGGTCATGGGAGATTTGCATACTTCTCAACCTCTTAGTGCAAGAAATCTTGACAAAGCCTAATCTAATGGCAAATGCCCAAAAATAGGGATAGATTTTAAATATTCCCCTTATAAAGTTAGATGGTTGCTAGAACAACAAGATTTGTGTTTGCAAAATTTTTTTGAAGGATATGAAGTCTGAAACTTAAATGTATTTCATTATTTAGTGACTTCTGTCCTCAGTGATTTGCCAGAAAAACACAAATTTTATGAGGAACAGACTAAAAATATGAGGCAAAAATCTGGACAGTTGAGACGTATGCTTGCTGTTTGCACACAGAGTCCTCGGCGGTTAGGTCACACATTATAGGAAATGTGTTATGGCACACAACATCCTCAGTGTGTAGGTTATTGTATGCACATGTCTTTATTGGTCAGGTCACAGATTGCAGGGGATGTGCTGTGGCCACAGAATCCTTCATGTTTAGGTCACTGGTCATGAGATCTGGGCTATGAGCACACAACAATCCACAGTGTTTAGCTCATAGTTCATGGGAGGTGAGCTGTGGACACCAAGTCTTCAATGGTTAGGTTAAAGGTCAAAGGAATGGGTTTTGGGCACACACATTCCTCAGTGGTTAGGTCATAGGTGAGGTCACTGGAGATGAGATGTGGGCATGCAGAGCCCTAATTGCTTAGGTGATAGGTTATGAGAATCATGTTATGGGCACACAGAGTTCTCTGTAGTTAAGTCACAGCTAATGAAAAATATACTGTGGGCACAAAGACCCCCTCAGTAATTAGGTCACAGCTCATGGGAGATGTCCTATCTATGGACACACAAGAGTCCTTAGTGTTTGGGTCACAGCTTATGGGAGATTTGATGTGGAAGTAGGTTATTAACAGTTCCACTTATAATCCTTATAGCGTAGGTCACAGCTATTGGAGATGTGAGGTGGGCATAAAGTGTCCTTAGTGGTAATATGACAGGATATGATAGAAGTACTATGGGCACACACAAACTGCGGTGGTGGTGCTGTGGTAGCGCTGTCGCCTCATAACAAGATGTTGTCCCATTTGATTCTCAGCTAGAGCGTCTTCTGTGTGGAGGCATATGTGAATGGGGCATGCCTTCGTTGAAGGTTGTGCATCAGGGCTGGTAACCCAGTACGTAAAAATCCACTACCAATCATTAGCGGACTGGAGTTCCGCTGTGGCGACCCCTAACCCGGAAAAGCCGAAAGACACAAACAAACTATGGGCACACAAAGTTCTCAGTGGATAGGCCACGATTCATGGGAGATGGGCTTTTGTAACACAGAGACTTCAGTGGTTAGGTCACAGGTTATGAGAAATGTGCTGTGGCAAACAGGTTCCAAAGTGGTTAGGTCACAGGTTATGAGAGATATGCTGCGGGAAACAGGCTCCTCAGTGGTTGGGTCACAGGTTATGGGAGATGTACTGTGATAAACAGACTCCTCAATTTTTGGTCAAAGTTCACAGGAGATCTGCTGTAGCACACATAGTCCTCAGTGGTTAGATCACAGGTTGTGGCAGATGTCCTGTGGCCACATAGAGTTCTCATTGCTTTGTTCATAGTATGTGGGAGGTATGTTGTGGCAACATAGAGTCCTCAGTCATTAGGTCGCAAGTCACACCAAATTTTTTGTGTCAGTCCTCAGAGTTTAGGGCAGAGGTCACTGAAGATGTGCCATGGGCACAAACAGCCTTCAATGATTAGGTATATGTGATGGTTTCTTGCTAAAACAATGATGCCTACATTCACAAATTCAGAATTACAATTTATTTGTTTATTTTTTATTTTACATTTGTTAGTCGGGGGTGTCTGACTGAGCCAAAAAGGCCCTTTTTCAGCAGAGGCCCGGGGAGAAAAGCTCCGCATAGAAAAATTACAGATACATTTAGATATTTAGACATGATCAGTATACACACAAATTACAATAGACATGTTTTTACAGTGGTATGCAGCACATCAACAGTTACAGTGAAGAGAACAAACAAGAAAATATTAATTTAAAAATAAAGGTAATTAATCGATTTGTGGTGTATAGCTGAAATTTGGAACATAGGTAGAATACATACATAGTACACAGGTACAGTATATTAGCCAGTGTTTGTGAGTAAGAGTGAAAACTATTATCAAGTACTCTAGGTTTAGTATTGTCAGACGTATTGTTTAGTATTGTCAGACGTCTGACAATAAAATAAATAAATAATGCAATAAATGCATTCCTTACATGAGAATACGGAATGTGGTACACATCCAGAACGGCCATCCCTGCTAGAATACGACCGGGCAGCTATCTGTAAGGATCACCACCAGTTGTAGAATTTCTGAGCATAGTGTACAGCTGCACTGGCTTTGCTATTCGGCTGTATTGCTCTACGGATAATTGCTGCTGCAGCCATTTGGTTTCGGCGATGTAACTCGCAGGGAAATGTCTTGCGAGCTACACGGCGGAACCCGTGTGGGTGCATATGTGTGTGTGTGTGTGTGTGTGTGTGTGTGTGTGTGTGTGTGTGTGTGTGTGTGTGTGTGTGTGTGTGTGTGTGTGTGTGTGTGTGTGTGTGTGTGTGTGTGTGTGTGTGTGTGTGTGTGTGTGTGTGTGTGTGTGTGTGTGTGTGTGCTGTGTAGTGTTAGGTATAGGGATAGGGTGACAGTATTTTGGTTATGATTGGACTGAGGTTAAGGCCTAAACTAGGCTTAGTGTTAAGGTTATCACACAAGATTAGAATGTCTTGATGGCGTGAATGTCTGCTAACTGTAAACCTAACTCCAACCCTAACCACAATGCTTACTTTAACTATACACCAAACCCCAACACAGTATACAGAAAGATTATTTTCAGTATATTTTACCACTGGGATGTTTGCATTTGGGTACCTGTCATATTAATTTTTTTTCAATATTTTGAGGTGAAGTAACTGCCTTTATTCTATTTTCAGACATGCATGGTGACAACAATGTTATATGGGCATACAAGCTCTCTGTAAGTGATTGGGATGTGAAGAGAGATATGCAAGGGGTGGGTAGGTCTTCAGTGATTAGGTGGAAAGTCACGTCAGAAGTGATATGAGCAGTCAGGATCCTCATCTGTTAATGAAGTGCTTCTTGCCTCATGTGGTCCACCCTTACCTTTAGACAGCAACAGGGTGCCGTTCAGAAGTCCCACTGCTACAACTCGGCAAGTGATTAGTCTTCTGTTAAGGTAACAATGACCTCTAGTAAGCAATCTTCAAGATGCTGCTTTATAGGTTCATAGGTTCATAGGTTCATACTAGGCTATCTGCCCGAGGGCATTTACAAGAACTATACCCATTATTTTTCTTTCTTCTGTGTATTTATTTATTTATTGCAACAGACAAGAAATATTTGCCATATTCTGCTTCTATTTCCTTATTTTTCTGGCAAGTACTAACTGCACTGTGAATTTGTATTCAAAGAGGTTCTCTTTTTTGGTCTGTATACTTAAACAGGCCTCCCAATGTTGGTGTTGCTCAGAGTATAACTGTCTTCCTGCTTAATTATTTTCTCCATATAATTTGGCCGCTCATTCGAGGTTGTATTTGTATTTTATGTTTATATTTGTATGTTTTTAACTTGTGTAAAGCACTGCCTGGTTAAGTGACTTGCTCAGAGTCACACAGTTAGGCACTGGAGGCTGAGGGAATCAAACCTTGGACTACTGAATCACAGGAAACACATCATTAATAGCTCATTAATCATCTGCACCAAGTGCCAGATAGTTTACATTATGCTTATATTGACAAGAAGTACTGTGTTCCTTTTTCTCTTAACTGTGCAAGACAGCCAACATATGGTATTTGCTGCACATGACAGTGTCACATGACTCATTTGTTTTCTCAGCAGGTGGGAGTGAGGACAAATCCTGGATGCATGAGATACATGATCACCAATGCAGGTAGTGTACACATGCATGTCAAGAGTAGACATCCTCGGTTGCAACGCCTGAGTAATCTAGATGTGCCAGCTGCAACGTTCCTGGTGTCCACCATAGGGCTGCCTGCCAGTGTGAAAACACCAGTCTATTCTTCTTTCAATTGTGTCCAGGCCTCTGGGTGTTGTATACTCCTTCTCTCTGGGTATCACTCCAGAATCTGATCAGCTACTCGGTCCTAATTTGCTAGCATTGAAGACAGGAGCCCTTCATCTGAATCATTAAGTTGGTGCAACTTTACATTTCAGGGCATTTAAAAACCCTTTATTCATGCTATAATTTTGGACTAAGTAGCACTAGCCCTTTCCGGACATTCTGTGTTTCAGACTAAACAGTATAATTTACAAGCAGCCTTGAGTGCACCATCCTTCAAATTAGACTTTAAACCGAGTCATATCTGATTGAACTGGTGTTAACACAGTAAGACATAAAGGATCCCATGGCACTTATCAAAAAGAGTAGAAGACCCTTAATGCCCTGGACAAATTTCCCCTAGTAGTATAAATATTACCTTGGGCCTAATGGGACCAACCTGCATAACAAAAGATAAATAAAATTCTGCATGGATGAGTCATAGAAGTTAAAAGGTAATATTAGCTCTCATTTAGGACTTGTAACCAAGACGTCCATTGCAGCATGCTGATCTCACTGCTGCTGGAAAAACAACAGCCTCTGAACAGATAGGTGTTGAATTTTCCCTTAAGAGCCTTATCTCTTCAGCTAGAAAACTCCCATCATGGTGATTAAGGTCTGTTTGGAGGATTCACTAAAACAGAATTGGCAGGCTTCTCATAATGGTTTGCTCTAGCATTTTTTAATGTATAATCTCACAGTATGCAGTTGATACCCTGCTTGATTTCTGAGGTGATAAAACTAACATGGATTGAAGCTGGGAAACTAAATGATGACTCAGGAGTTAAAGATTAAGAAGTTTGTGATTGTGTGTTGGGGGATACTAGTAACCACAATTAAAGGCTTTTGACAGTTTGTCAAAGCTCCACTATCAGCTTATGATCTGTAGATAAATCATGTGAATAAATACAGGACTCAAACAGTAATACGTTTAAAACTGTATTGTTAGGGATATGGAAGAACATATTCACTTAGGTAAGTCGGGAGCTAACAGTAACAGTTTTTACGTAGCATTGCAAGAGCCTTGCAACTGTGTTATGTTTAGAAAGGACTTGTCACAACTCTCCCCTTCTCCACTCACAGAGGGACAGACAGGCTTACATGCATATGCGTATATATATATATATATATATATATATATATATATATATATATATATATATATATACACACACACACACACACACACACACACACACACACACCTGTGCGAGAGTGCCTGTACATATCCATACCTCTCAACTGTCCAGATATTCTTAGAATGTCCAGATTTTTACTTCATACTTTTTGGTCAGTTTCTCATAACATCTGTGGTTTTCTGGCAAATCACTGGGATGACCCGATGAATAAAGTCACTAAATAATGACATACTTTGGAGTTTTAAACTTCATATTCTTCAGAAAAATACATTCTAAGACAAGTCCTGTTATTTTATCAACTGTCTATGTTTATAAGAGCAGTATTTAAAATCTGTGCCTATTTTTGGGCCTTTGTCATCCCATTATGTCAGCCTCTGTCCAGATTTCTTGTGCTAAGAGGTTGAGAGGTATGATGCAAGTGCAAACACACATGCAATGGTTTTATGAAAACTAATGCAAAAGGCAACCTTTCAAAGGGAAGCAAATTAGCTAACCGAGAGTGACTGCTTAAGAACTGAGGTACCAAACAGCATCAGAGATGTTGTTTTTACATGTTAAATGCTCATATTCACAAGATTTACAAAGAATACTACTGTGATATAGCCTGATAAGAGACAATTATGTCTTTGAAAAAAGGGTTTAAGGAGAGGAGGAAAGATGAAAGGAAAGTATGGGGTGTCAGTGATGAAAGAATGTTGCTGGAGGAACAGAAAGATTTATTGAAAAGGTAAGAAATGAAATTGGGTCATGACTAATTCTATCATCAAGATGTACAAGTGAGGGACAGACTTTAATGAGTCTGTCAGGTTCTTTAATGTTGTTTCACAGGTGACAACCAGTAGGATTAAAAGGAGAACGGACTGATTTATAATCAATCAGTTCATCATGTCAGAGATGCCCTGCACACAGATGCCAGATTGCTTAGTAGTAGTAGTCTTATTTGTGTGCATGCAAGTGTCTGCATGCTTGGGTGTGGTGCTGGGGGGGGGGGGGGGTAAGTGTTGGTGTTGTTACATATGGCTGGGGTGCTTTTTACAGAAAACACTGACCTTGGCTCACACAAGGACACAAGGTTTGTTTTGGAATAAGATCAGGAGCAAGTAACAGGTGATCTAAAGGTAGGTGAGTAATAAGTAACAGGTGATCTAAAGGTAGGTTAGTGTTTTAATTCTGAGCATTTTATATCAGATGTAGGCAGCTGCTACAGACTGTCCTAGTTTGTAACATTAAGGCTTTCAGGCATCACTATATTAGCTATGTCTGAATAAGACCATTCCATAAACAAGAAGATGGTAGTCAGAAGGCTGCCTTTGCCATTGGGAGGGGTACAGTACTTAATGATGTTGTGAGGGGATGTCTACCCAGAGTCAGGCTATGGTAAACACTGAAGATACCAGAAATGACAATGGCTTCAGAGATCTTACTTAGGAAAATGTGAAAAGTAATTTATTTATCCATTGTTGACTAGGTTAGTAGCCTCTTTTCAGGAGACCCAAAGTGGTGTTTATACTACTGGGGAAATTTAGACAGGGTGTTGTGAAACTTCTACTCTTTTTAATAGGTGCTGCAGGATCTTTTATATCCACCTGAGCTACCAGGTACTCAGGCAGATGGGGTCTTGGTTTAACACCTCATCTAAAAAGCAGCACACACAGGGGTACAGCACCCCCACCCTTATACTGCACTCAATCTACCTGATGTGGGAATAGAACCCACAACATTCTGCATCAAAGGGGAGTGTGCTACTTTTTGCACCACTGACAAGCCACTGAAAGGGCTTCAGACAGAAATGCAGTTTAATCTAGTCAGCAGTCCAATAAAGAAGGTGAAACATTGTAAAATAAATAAAAAGGGGAAAAATATGAATTGTAACAAGGGTGTTCTGAGATGGCGAGTTTGGGAGACAGCTGGATGATGCCAACTTCAAATGAAACTGTAATCCTTGTACAGTAAAGCTGAACATTAAAGCAATATGTCATACTTTACATCTTTTCAATACTCTTAGGAAGATTATGGTCAGACGCAATCACTAGACACTTCATAGATCAGTTGAAAATTAAGTTAACTGGTGGGACACCTATATGCTCACATGAAACTATGGTAAGAAGCCTAAAGAGAAATGTGGTTATTCGGCCATCACCCCTTTTATATTTCATGTGAAAACTGAACACACAAGGAGAAAATATCAGAATCGATGATCTTTTCAGAGAATAGAAATTCAGCTATGAGAGATTACTGGCTTTTTATTGTCATCTGACATTTTAATTTCACTGAACTTAGTGACCAACATTCAAAGAGAGATGTGAGGTATACAATGTGTTAGGGGGTGATGGACAGTAGGGCTGGCATGAGCATTCTTTGACATGAATAGCAGTAAAATAATTGCTATAAAGGCAATAAGGACATGCTGATTATGTGTGATAAATGTGGAACTAGAGTGATCGAAAACAGCAGGTGAGAATGAAGGCGAACACAAGAGATAGTACCAGGAGATGTCAATGGTGCGTAAATGCAGGCAGAGAAATTCAGAGAAGGAAGGTGGAGATACTGAAAATACTTTTCAATGAAATGGGTGGCAAAGGCTGAGAAGTGACAGCCTTGGGTATGAAAGGAGACAAGTTGTTACGGAGGAGCAAAAACAGAGTAGCACTAGGGTAGTCAAACAGGAAAAACAGGTAAGTATACCCATTCTTTGGACGAGACATTAAACTGAGACCCCACCTGTCTGAGTTGGTGGTAGCTCAGGTGGATGTAAAAGATCCCGTGGCACATACTGAAAAAAATAGAGTAAGTTTCCTAGTGCCCTGGCCAAATTTCCCCAAATTAGTATGAATTACAACTTTGGGTCTTCCCGTATAAAAGGTTATTAACCTAGTAGGACTAACCCGGTCAACAAAGTGTAAATAAAAAAATAAAACAAATTTAAAAATACTCTTTTAGTGACGTATACAACCCGACTTTCAGATCATTTATTTATTTCTGATTTTTTAATGACTATAGAAGGAAAAATTCACCAGTGTTGCCTTTAACTTCACAGTCCTATTTTTATTTGATCATCTGTCCTGTAAAGCAATAAGGTACATGAACTATTCAGTGTTTGCCGTTGCTGGGTTAGATCATAGGATCATAGGAAATTACTAGTCTAATGACCTGGAGGTCATTTTAAGCCTAGCCGTTTCAACCCAATGTAATATCTTTGAAGTACTAGTCAATACCGAAGATTGCATTTAGTGATGACGGCACATGTCCAGGAGGGTCGTGGGCACTATCCCCGGTAAGAATTTATGGTGCTCCATCCACTCATCCAGGTTCTTCTTGAAAAGTGTCATAGAATATTGCATAGACACACACACACACACACACACACACACACACACACACACACACACACACACACACACACACACACACACACCACACACACATGGACATGTATATGTATTATAAAGTCATAGGTGGTTAAGAGGCTAACGATCCCAGAGGGACTTTTTAAGCCTGGCCATGCTTCCCAAATGTATCTGACAAGGTTTGATACCCCTGGGTATATTAAGAATTATATGTAGGCTTGGGCATAGGTGATCAAGTATTTACAGGTTGCCTCCGTCTTCATAGGTGCCAAATTAGGAGGTAACTTTCTTATTCCTCATCCACCGGTCTAAGTTATGCTTGAAGTGGATGAGAAGCCTGTTCCAGAGAAGGGGTAGTCTATGAGATATGTACCTGTCCCTCCAACATTTCCTACTAATGTTACAGACAAGATTTAGGTCTCCAGATTGGCAAATTCTGATACCATTTGTTCTGCTGATATGTAACACGTCCATCAGAGTGGGATCAGAGCATGCTTCATAGGCCAGGCATAGATCGTCTCTCAGCACTGTGTAGGAAACCGAGTACAGGGATAGGGCATTGAGATGGTCCATGTAGGACATGTTGTTTATGCCTTGTATTCTTTTTGTGAGGCGAATGGGTGTTGTAGTCAGTGACTGGTCTGATGAGGACCGAGTACACTGCAACAATGACATTCTTGGACCTAAGTGCCATAGCCTTGGTTATACGTTGCATGACATAGAATGATTTCCTTACTACCGTAGACATGATAGTGAAAGGCCAGACTACTGTCACCATGCATTCCCAAATCCATGATCCTGATGTATGTATGGCATTCCCAAATCCCTGATCCTGATGTATGTATGGGTGAACTAGCTGTGTCATGCATTCCCAAATCCCTGATCCTGATGTATGTATGGATGAACTAGCTGTGTCATGCATTCCCAAATCCCTGATCCTGATGTTGTATGTATGGGTGAACTAGCTGTGTCATGCATTCCCAAATCCCTGATCCTGATGTTGTATGTATGGGTGAACTAGCTGTGTCATGCATTCCCAAAACACCTGATCCTGATGTATGTATGGGTGAACTAGCTGTGCCATGCATTCCCAAATCCCTGATCCTGATGTTGTATGTATGGGCATTCCCAAATCCCTGATCCTGATGTTGTATGTATGGGTGAACTAGCTGTGTCATGCTTTCCCAAATCCCTGATCCTGATGTTGTATGTATGGGTGAACTAGCTGTGTCATGCATTCCCAAATCCCTGATCCTGATGTATGTATGGGCATTCCCAAATCCCTGATCCTGATGTTGTATGCATGGCATTCCCAAATTCCTGATCCTGATGTTATATGTATGGGTGAACTAGCTGCGTTAAGTAGTTGGGTCATCAACATGGGAATTGTTATCTTTTTGTTTTAATTCCCATTTTGTCAATGGCAGCAGTACTGAAAGCGAACTGATGAACAGAAGGGTTAAGAATGCTTCTCCTTTTCTCCATTGTTAAGGGATCTTTTACGTTAGTTTGTATGAAGTTGTGGCATAGTCCATGGAGGTTTGCCCTCTGCAGAACACTGATCTTGTTATTTTAGGTTTAGTTTCGGTGGAAGGTATTGTGATCAAATTGTGCTATAAGATATACATAGTGATCAAAGGTGTTATTTATTGTTTCGTTTCAGTATCTCGAGACCATGAAGTCGAAAATCCAAATAACCAAAACCACAAAACCGCAAAACCCAAACTCCCAAAACCACAAAACCGCAAAACCCGAACTCCCGAAACCACAAAACCGCAAAAAGACACAGCACACACTACACAACGCATACAAACACAAACACACACACACCTCCTGACACTGTACAAAAAGCAATACAACACACACACACAACTAAAACACACACACCTACCTTTACTATATGCAGGGGGGCAAGCCGCCCTGCACCCCCCCCACTAATATATACTAACTCCGAGGTCGCACTACACTTCATAACACAGACAACCCAGCACCAAATATTCCATACACCCCCCCGCAAAAACACATCACAGACATACAAACACCACCACTCCCAACACTAACACACTCACAGTATGACCTACCTACCCTAACCCACACATAAAATGTTCCAACACACTCACAAACACACAATCCCTCCCCAAAACTCTAAAATAAACAACACTCACCTAATGCGCTATCCGTACTGCGGTTTTGACATTGTCAGATTCGACATTTCTGGGTTTGCGATTTCTGTCCGTTCAACTTTATAGGCTCGAGATTCTGAAATGTGATATTTCAGGATTTCGAGTTTATAAAGTGTTTATATATATATATATATATATATATATATATATATATATATACCTGCAGTGCATAACAGCAAACACTCAAAAGAGTGAATGTTCTTTTTATCTGATTTCTTGGCTGCTATATTGCTCTATTTGCAGTGGTACACTGGGATCTGGGAATCTGCCCAGCACTGTAGAAGGGTGTGGGACTGATGTGGTACAGTGGATGTACAACACCACAGATAGGTGTGTAACTGATGTGATGCAATGGATATACAGCACCATAGAAGGTTGTGTGAGTGTGACTGGTGTGGTACAGTGGATATACAGCACCATAGAAGGGAGTGTGACTGATGTGGTAGATGTCACCAACAAGTCAGGGTAGCACGACACAGTTTATGAATGCTCATTAGTGGAGTGAAGTGGCACATAGCTGCCATTCCAGAAAGCCTATTGAGGGTATGCTGAGCAAAGTACCAGTCCAATTTGTTATAGTAAAGGGGAGACAGGAGAAGATAGGAAATAGGAATGGGGAGACTACCAAGCAAAAGAAAGCTCACAAAGGGTTACCATAATGTATGATAGATGGGGGGAGCTTTGGCAACATATTGTAGGGTAGAGAGACCCATTTTCAATATATAAAGAAGAATTATCAGGTCAGTAGAGAAGATTCATTGTAGAAGGGCTAGAGGGAGAAAGGAAAGTAACAGAGGTAATCAAACAAATAAACAGAAAAAACGCAGATACAAATATTCAGGAGTGGTATGCACGGTAATCAAACAAATAAACAGAAAAAACGCAGATACAAATATTCAGGAGTGGTATGCACGGTAATCAAACAAATAAACAGAAAAAAACGCAGATACAAATATTCAGGAGTGGTATGCACGGTAATCAAACAAATAAACAGAAAAAACGCAGATACAAATATTCAGGAGTGGTATGCACGGTAATCAAACAAATAAACAGAAAAAACGCAGATACAAATATTCAGGAGTGGTATGCACAGTAATCAAACAAACAGAAAAAAACACAGATACAAATATTCAGGAGTGGTATGCACATAAAGGACGTGGGTGATAGTGGATGGACAAAGACAGACAGAATGAGGACAGGTGGCGATGAGAGGTTTGGACAATAACAAATGTATGAGGAATGAAGCAAAATGGAGGGGAAAAACAGCTGTTTGGGTACATTTTAACTTCTATTTTTCACACAAAAATAATTATTTTATGTGAAAATAGGATTAGAACAGTCACTAGCCACCAGCTGTCCTCTGAAAAAGGAAGAAATTTAATGAGAGATTGCTTTGTTTTGTTACTCTGCATATGATCTTTAAGAAAACAATTTTTACAATACAAATCTCTCTCTCCTTTCTCTGTTTTTCTCTTCCTAATCACCTTGTCCCACTGCTGAAGCAGCTCAGGATGGTACCAACACAAATCGCTATACTGATGGTGACACCGCTGACCAAAACTGGTGATACCAGTGGCATCACTCACCACAGTGGGAAGCTCACTCCAGGCACCGAACTTGTGCAAGGGAACTTTCTTACAGCAAGACCAGACAGGAGGAGAAGGCAACTACACACACCACAAAACCAGCCTCACATAATGCTACCACTCCACTGAATCAAACACATAAACACACAAAGACATACTTGGAGGCTCTGAGTAAAAATTTACCTAAACAGCAGAGGCCTCCAAAGCAGACACCCAAACAACTGCTACCTCAAGACACCCCACAAGCAACACATAAACCACAAAAGCAGTGTGCAAAG
The DNA here is from genome assembly GCF_019279795.1 of Protopterus annectens. Classification (NCBI taxonomy): domain Eukaryota; kingdom Metazoa; phylum Chordata; order Ceratodontiformes; family Protopteridae; genus Protopterus; species Protopterus annectens. The sequence goes on along the minus strand of NC_056733.1, from coordinate 705,494,608 downwards.
CAGTCACAGCCCTTAAGGCCAAATACAACACCAAATATACTTGTCATAGGTGACTCCATAGTCAGACACACTGACGTCCCACTCACCAGGCTGAACAAGGAGAGGATCACAGTAAGCTGCCTATCGGGCGCTAGAATCCGCCACATAACACAAGCACTCTGGTCACTCCATGGCAAGTACAAATATGACACAGTCATTGTCCATGCTGGTGTGAACGACCTGAGACGTACCTCCCTGGAATACATGAAAAGAGACATAGAGGAGCTCTCTGATTATGTAGCCCAGGCAGGTATGACCCTGACCCTGAGCAGTATCCTTCCTTCACCAAGAATGATGCCACAATATAGAGACAAGATGATCAGCTTTAACAATTGGCTTAATGTCTGGTGTCATTCAAAGGGATCCAGTGTCTGTCTGCCTGGGATGACATGCTTGACAAGCCACGCTGCTTAGCAAGGGACGGCTTGCACCTGTCACCCCTGGGATTCCGGATATTGGCTAAGGCTCTTGCCACCCCATAGTGCCTTTTTAGGCAAGGCTCAAATTCTAAACCTACCACCCTAGAAAACAAAAATGGGAAGAAACTGAGGGTAATGCTGCTCAATGCCAGAAGTCTAAATCTCAAAATGCACGACTCGAGGCCCTTCTCAGTATGGAGAACATCGATGTCTGTGCTGTAACTGAAACCTGGTTCAAGGCTCCTGAGAGCAGCCCGGCACTATTAGGTTTTACCTCATATCATGCCCGCCCCAAAACCCGGACCACACCACAAAAGGAGGGGGTGTGTCCATATTCATAAAGGATACCCACACCTCCAGGTTGGTGGCAACGCACGAAGCTTCGGAAACCATCCAGGTGCAACTAACCATAGGCAAAACTGCTCTACAAATTGTAGCATGCTACAGGCCACCCTCTCAAACTCAGGAACCCCACACAGCCTTCCTGAAGACACTGGAAGGTATAAATATATCTCCAAACACCATCATATTGGGTGACTTCAACTACCCGAATATAGACTGGGAACATTACTCAAGCCCTAACTTTCTAGCCCAACGGTTCCTGGAGTTCATAAATTCAAATGCCATGGAACAGCTAGTCACTGTTCCCACGAGAGGAGAAAATATACTGGATCTCATTGTCACAAACATGGGGACAAATGCTCCACACCGGAGGTATGTCCCTCATTGGTGAGATCTGATCATAAACTAATCTCACTTGAAATCCATATCCCCCCACCCCAAACAAAAAAGACCACAGTGAAGAACTTCTCTAAAGCAAACTTCACACTACTCAACACTGGTGTGGTATCCTTCAAGGCCCCTGAGCCAGTGGAAACCACAACCAAAGCTCGGAAGCCCTTACAAATGCCTTCTATGAACACCTCCAGGACTGCATGGATCAGGCAATCCCAAATAAAACCAAGACTCTTTCCACAAAGGGCAAACGTCCAGTCTGGTGGACCCCAGCCATTAACAAACTTTACAATAAGAGGAGAAAGCTATTACATGATAGAACAAAATCCATAAAAGGGAAGTCACCCCTGATCATTATTAGTAAAAAATACGAGCACTCATAAAATCAACTAAGGCCAATTTTGAGAGAAAAATTGCCATGGATTCAAAGGACAATCATAAGGCCTTTTTCAGCTATGTTAGGAACCTGGGTGGAAACTCCCAGATATGCTCAGAATTAGTCCATAATGATACAAAAATCACTGAACCCACAGACATTGCCAACATACTGGCAGACAGGTTCAGTGCAAACTTCACCCCTTTCCCCTAAAGGAGAGATAACTATCCCAGCCGAGTGTAGCCTCCCAGACATCTCAAATGCACAGGTGAAAGCTGCTCTCTCTAAAGCTAAAACACAGCATCAATGGGACCGGATGGTGTCCCCGGCTGTGTGCTACACGAGCTAAATGAGGAATTAAACCCGCACATAAGGCAGCTGTTTAATCTCAGCCTTACCACAGGATACGTGCCCAAGGAGTGGCGACGGCAACTGTGGTCCCACTCCACAAAGGCGCCTCGGACCCTGGTAATTACCGCCCATAAGCTTAACAAGTCTAGTCTGCAAAGCTATGGAGAGGATCATAATGGAGCTCATAAACAAAGATATAGGGGACTTGCAGACATTGGACCCGACCCAGTTTGGCCGTCAAGGGAAGATCATGCCTTTTGAACTTGGTGGACTTCTTCAAACAGTCACCAAGGCCATTGATGAGGGAAAGGCAGTCCATACAGCCTACCTTGACCTTGCAAAGGCTTTCGACACAATACCCCACTCGGTATTGTAGAGAAAGGTACCAGCTGAAATGTAGACCCATATGTCACAAGACCGGTTGCAAACTGGCTTAAGGACAGAACCCACAGGGTTAGAGTTGCTAGCGCTATGTCAGACTCCTAGCCAGTCACAAGTGGTGTCCCACAGGGCTCGGTCCTTGGCCCCTATTGTTGGCATCTACTTCTCAGAAGTACAGGCCAACATGGGAGGACTTTGGCTGACAAAGTTTGCAGACGACTGCAAACTGGGTTCCATAGTGGAAAGTGCATCGGACACGGATATCCTTCAGAAGGGACTCACGGAAACAGATAGCTGGTGCCAGAGCCATGGCCTGAAGTTAAACGCCAAAAATGTATAGTCATACCCTTCGGGGAAAAACAAGGTAACCCCAAGCTACCATATAGGTGGCAATCCACTAAGCACAGAAGAGGTTATCAGGGACCTGGGGACCCAGGTTGACAGTGGCCTTTCTTTTGACACTCACGTTGCTAAAGTGGTTAGAAAGACCTTCTACATTGCCCACCTGATCATGAAGGGATTCACATCCAGATCTAGTGAGGTCATTGTTCCCTGTACTCTTCACTTATCAGACCAATGATCGAGTACAATGCCCCATTCGGGATGTATCTCACCCGACATCTGCAGCAATTGGAGAGACCCCAAAAGTTCCTCACCAAAAGGATAAAGGGACTCCAAAATCTGTCATATGCTGCCAGATTGAAGAAACTCCAGCTCTATTCAGTCGCATACCGTCTGCTCAGAGGTGACATGTGCCTGACATACAAGGCCATGTCCAACCCGGAATTAATGGACATGCTCCACCTCAAAAAATCCAAATCCATCAAAACCACTAGAGCAAGCGACTTAAACCTTAGCACGGATATAAATAGGACGTGCTGGAGGGATAGATTTATCACTCAGAGACTCCCCATGCTGTGGAATAAAATCCCGGTCCATGTGAGGCAGAGCACCTCGCTGACTCTGTTCAAAAGAAATCTTGACCTGTGGATGGGAGATCGTAGGTTTACCCCGGGAATCATCTCTGTGTCACTGCTGGACAGAGGCACAACAAACTAATGGGCACAGTATTTTTTCATATAAGGGGTGGCGTAAGCCACAAAAATTTGGGCTAGGCTTATAAATGCCTTAGGGCAGATAGCCTAGTATAAACCTATGAACCTATGAACCTATGAATCAGCAAGCATTCACCAATGTCCCTGTGGAGGAAAAACAACACAGACACACCGTGCTGGAGCCCTGCAGTTCATAGTGTCTGAGTAAGCCATATCCACTCATGCCAGGAAAGAGTAATGTGGCACAGATGCACATTCGGACATCATGTCTCATCATGTGCAGCCATACCTCTCAACTGTTCAGAATGTCACAGAATGTCCAGATGATTTAATATACTTTCACAGAACAGAAGTCTTAGAGTGCAGGGTTCATTTAAATGCACTTCTAATTATGTGGTTTATGTAATCTACTGCAAGAAATGTTCAGGGATGGGTTATATAGGAGAAACAGGCCAGGCACACAGTATTAGGGCTAATGCCGATAGACACTCAGTTACAAACAAAATAACCAACAAGCAGCTGTCAACGCACTCTTCCCAGTCTGATTATTCTGTATCAGGTATGACAGATATGGTTCTTGAAGGACATTCCCCTATACCTTTGGAAATAAGAACAATGGAAACTTAGTTAATTCAACTGTTAAATATGACAGTGTGTGAACCTGGACACTGGTTTTCTGAGATACTATAGCATTTAAAAAAAATTCACTCTGTTCAGTTAACAGTAGCCACAAATAAGGTGCACTGAAGGAGAACAAATCTTTCTGAGTCTGGTAATGCATGATTTAGTGATGAATTTACCTAAAATCTAAACTGTTGCCTATCTCAGAAAGTTAACAGTAACAGTAAGATTTCTTGGGTTGTTTGTCTTAGGACATCTATTTGTTCATGGCAAGAGAGTAATTTATATCACATAAGGCAACGTTGTATTCAGAATAGTAACCATAAACATAATCACTAAGGCCTTGATGCTCAGTTTTAACAGTATAACAAAACTTTTTTCTAGTGCCACTGGTCTTCAGAGTTATCTGTCAGAACCTTAGATTGACATGACAGCACATTTTTTTTAAATTTTCTCTCTCTCACTCTTTCTTTCAGTTAGTTAAACCACAGCCTATGAAGTATACTAAACTGCACACAACATCCATACCATTTTAACCCAATAACGTATTCTCTCGGTAGTCACTGCTTTTCTCATAACACATCTCACAACATAGTGTCTCACCCCTTACTTTTGAACACACTGTCTAACTTAGGCTTCTCACATAACACAGTAAAATGGTTTCAGAGCTACCTCAAGGATCATAAACAAGCAGTGAAATGGTCCAACAAACTCTCACCCTTTCTCCACAGCCCTACTGGAGTCCCCCAAGGCTCCATCCTAGGTCCCCTACTCTTCAATATTTTCACAAACAACCTTCACACTGCCTCTCACCCTGGGACCCTCATTCAATATGCTGATGATTCCACCATAATCTGCACTGCTCAATCACTACCAGAACTACTCTCAAAAACTCAACAGTCCTTTACAGCAGTTGAATCCTGCCTAAGAAATGCCCAACTCTTTCTTAAGCCAAAGAAGACAAATCCAATAAACGACATGCAAAACAGTGCCAAAACCACAAAATACAGGAAAACTGGCTCCAATGAAGGCTGTCCCTTCCAAAATTCCTCTCTTCAGAGGAATAGTTCGTGAAAGACACTTCACCCCACATGCTGGTATATCAAAACGACAAATTTATTAAACTCACCACAAAAAAATATTGAAAAAAATAATAGCAATTTGTTAAAACATGAAAGGATTAAGCGCTTTCATCTCCCATTTGGGAGACTTCATCAGAATCACATTCTAACGGTTCTTTACTCATTTATATGTTTTGTTATTTAAAATAAACAAGTTCATTGGCCAAAACTTAATTACTCCCATTATTAACTAATAAAATGCTGGTCCAAAACAATAGCTATTAGTCTGATTAGGTCCGTGACAAAATGGCCTCTCAGCTAGCCACCACTGAATCGATATCTAACTCCTCCATGTGCCTGATATCTCATGCATCAGAAGGATCAGCTACAGCGACAAGTTCAGGCATTGTTCTGAGATGACATGGCTGGATGCACTTGTGTAATTTCATGGAACCCTTCAAGGCTTCCTTTCTCAATGCTCCCATCGAAGCCTCTTCATTGTTTGGACCCAAGGTTAAAAGCACACTAGCCAGATGTGAACAGGACAGTAAGACCCTTTCTGCCGTGGGTGTTCATTATTCTTCCCCTCAACAGGCTTTCTCCAGAAACCAGAAGAGTGGAAAGATATGGTACAAAAAGTTTCAGGGTCCTTTCCATGACACACAGGCCGAGTTCTCCCCTAGAGGCAGAGGGGGAAACTCACAGGGAAGACACCTTTTTTGGGACAGAGAGGGTCCGCATAACCAGGGTTCCAGGAACTCTTTCCCTTGCCAATCTTACCAGTGCTCCTGAAGAGCGGCCCAACTGCTTTCCTCTGGAAGTGGTTGGGGGTCATTTCCCTTTGTACCCTTCAGCCTGGCTAACCATCACCACCGATTCTTGGGTACAAAGGATAATAACCAGAGGTTATCATATTCCCTTCAATCTTTGTCCCACTCCCCCAACAAACTTACCCAACGTTCCAACCAGTCAAAGGGAAGAAGCAACATTAGAGATATCAAAGCTGCCAAGAAAAAGAGTCATCCAAATAGTCCCTCCAGACCAGATAGGATCCAGATTCTACTCAAGACTATTTTTGGTGCCAAAGAAAACTGTGGACTGGAGACCAATTTTGTATCTCAGTGTATTGAATAAGTTTGTAAGAGTACAAAAATTCTGGATGGTCACAATAAAGTCTATCCTTCCGCTTTTGGAAAAAGATGATTAGATGTGCTCGATAGATCTTCAAGATGCGTACTACCACATAAAAGTGGACAGGCCATCAAGAAGATTCCTTCTCTTCCTTGCAGGAGCCAGTCACTACCAGTTCAGAGTACTGCCCTTCAGACTCTCTACAGCATCCAGAGTGTTCACAAAGTGCATGGCAGTCGTCACAGCTCACTTGCGACTACAAGGATTCCAGGTGTTTCCATACCTAGACTACTGCCTCATCTCCGCACCCACCAGACATCTATTGGAAGAAGCCCTGGCATACTCTCTTCTCTCTGCAGAAAGGCTAGGCATAACCATAACCTGGCAAAAATCCAATCTCACCCCATCTCAGTCCACAGAATTCATGGGGGTCATCTTGAATGCAAAGAATTGCAGAGCATCCATTCCAGAGCACAGAATTCTAAGGATAAAGCAACAACTGATCCCAATCCTTTCAAGGGAGAAATCCACAGCTCACTCTGCTCTACAATTGTTGGGTTCCATGGCAGCCTCCATCACCATTGTCCCCCTGGCCATGTTTCACATGAGGCTTCTACAATGGCTACTGCTCACCCAATGGTATCCCTTTCAGTACCCTCTTTCAGCCAAGATTCGGGTAACTCACAGGTGTAAACAGGATTTAAATTGGTGGATGGCCCACAACCCATCACAATGGTCTCACCCCTTCTCCCCCAACAGCCCAAGGCTACAGTGACCATGGACACCTCCCTGATGGGGTGGGGGCTATGTCAGGGACAGACAGTCCAAGGTACTTGGTCTGAAATGGAGGTCCATCTGCATATAAATGTTCTAGAGCTGAGGGCAATACTTCTGGTGTTGCAAGCATTCCATCCTCTGCTGCTGTCTGGGACTATTGTGATACAATCAGACAACATGGTCGAGGTCTGGTACATCAACAAACAGGGCAGAACCAAATCTTACCCACTCTGTCGAGAGGCCATAAGGATATGGCAATGGGTGATGGCTACCAACCGTTTTCTTTTAGCAACGCACATTTCCGGGAGTTCCAACATGATAGCAGACAGACTCAGCAGCTGCATTCTACAACCTCACAAGTGGTCCCTGGATCCCTTGATAGTGGCAGAGATTTTCAACCACTGGGGTCTTCCTTGCTGCAACCTATTTGCGCCCCTGACCAACTACAAATGCACCAACTATTTTGCCCTGATTCCCCCTCCGGGACAGCTCAGCTTGGCTCCTCCAATTCCCTTGATTGCCAGGCAGAATGATCTTTCTTTGCCAGTATGTGACATTCTTATTGCATCTCATAAGTGTTCCACCAGAATTACTTATCTAAGCAAGTGAAAATATTTACTTTTTGGCTGAAAGAAAAACATGTAGATCCTTTTTCAGCACCAGTGTCGATAGTACTGGAGTATCTAGCCACCCTTTTTCAATCCGGTCTATCGGCATCTACCATTAGAGTTCATTTGGCTGCAATATGATGGTGTCCAAGACTCCTCTCTTATGTCACACAAATTATGCAAGACTTTCATAAAAGATGTAAATCATCTAAAACTCCCTTTTCGAGACCCTACTCAACCATGGGACCTGTCATTAGTTCTACAAGCTTTGACAATGCCACCTTTTGAACCAGCTTCTTCTTGCGACCTCAAATACTTGTCATGGAAAACCTTGTTTTTGGTCACCATTACTTCTGCCAGACATTTTTCTGAGCTTCAAGCCTTATGAATCGAGTCCATATTTCATTTTTCATAGAGATAGAGTGTCACTGAGAACTTATCCTTCTTTTCTGCCAAAAGTGATCTCTGAAATGTCTATTAATCAAACCACTGAATTGCCAATTTTCTTCCCCAACTATTCAAACAAAGGAGTGTATTGCCTACATACCCTAGATATTCACAGACAAATTCACTTTTACTTGAACAGAATTAAGGCCTCTCGTAAATCAGACCAGTTATTTTTGGCCTATTCTGGACCTAGATTAGGATGTGCTGTTACTAAGGTCACATGGGTAAATGGCTGAAAGACTGTGTGACCTTTATTTATAGACAATGTAATATTTAACTACCTACTACCATAAAGGCTCATTCTACAAGGTCAGTGGCAACTTCTGCTGCCTTCCATGCCAGAGCTTCTTTACATGACATTTGTGCAGTTGCAAGTTGGGCTACCCCTCATACCTTCATCAATCATTACAAATTGGATTTGGCCCCCAGGGGAAGAGCATCTTTTGGTTCTATGGTGCTCAGGAATGTCCTTCCATGAGAGCCTCCCAGGAATAAAGGTAGCTGAGGACTCTGTCCCACATGTAAGGAATGAACAAGGATTAACAATATCAGATAAAGAAGTTATGTCTTACCATCTGTATTTTGATCCTCGTTCAGTCATTACGTCCCTCCCTCCTTCCCCTCGTGTGGCTTCTAGTGGATCTCACCATCCGGTTCTATTAGGTCATTTGACCAGAGGTAGCCTCTACCTTCTTTTGACTCGCAAACTCAATCTGAGGTAACAGGGAGAGGGGAATTCTGGGTAAGAGTTTTAGCTCGAGAGTTTGTAGCTGATGCAAGCTTGGAAGATGGCCGGCTCGGTTCCAAGGTCGGAACCGATAGCCACACGTAATGACTGAACGAGGATCAACAATACAGCTGGAACATTATGGTAAGACATAACTTCTTTTTCTAGTTGTTATCATTGACAATAAACTTTCATTTGACCCCCATATACAGCAAAATATAAAGAAAACTCATCAAAAACTGGGACTCATATAGAAACAAACATTTTTTTACTGCTGCAACCAAAACTACCCTTGCAAAAACAAAATTCTACCCTAAGCAAGTTGGAACAGTGCTACAACAAAGTTGCAAAGTTTGCCACAAACTCTAAATATCACACACACCACTGTAAACCATTCCTAGAATTAAACTGGCTTGAACTACCCAACCAACTTGCCTTTATTCAGCTATCCACCTTGCACAACCTTATTTTCAAGCCTACTGCCTGCCCTGCACTAGCCAATCTACTCACACCTTACACAAATCGATCCCTATGATCAGAAGACAAAAATCTCTTAGCTATCTCAAAACCTACAAGAAAACCAGGTCACTTTCTGTATTCATACTCTGTCTCTATACATTGGAATTCACTACCTCTAGCTACCAGGTTTATTCTTGGCCTAACCCATTTCAAAGCCTCTTTAAAAAAAATCTAAAAAAAAACATGGCTCTGCTCCTGCATAAAGCATGCCTAATTCTCAGATCTTCCTCTTCTGTCACATTTCAATCCCTGCGGTGGTTGTGCTGCGGTAGCGTTGTCGCCTCACAGTAAGACGTTGTCCTGTTCGATTCTCAGCTAGAGCGTCTTCTGTGTGGAGACATGCGTGAATGGGCATACCTTCGTTAAAGGTTATGCGTCAGGGCTGGCAACTCGGCACATAAAAATCTACTGCCAATCATTAGCGGACCGGAGTTCCGCTGTGGCGACCCCTAACCATGAAAAGCCGAAAGACAACAACAGACTGCAAGATCCTAAAGCTGTAATAACTCCTTCTCTGCTTCTATACCATATCCTTAAGCTACTGTTCAGGCTTTATTGCTTCTATTCTTCTTGACTCTCTCTCACTATATGTCTGAATCATTAACTTTCTGGCTGCTATTTCTACATCATGTAGGATGAGAGTGACTATTATCATATGTAATGTTATAACTGTATAGAACTGTTTAGATATGTAGTAATATATTACAGCATCTTGTAGCAGTTTGTTCTTTCAACTTATTTTTTGTGTAGTATTTCTAATGTAATCTTCATTTTATTGGATTATACTGTATTTGTATTGTACTGTATGTGGAGCTTTTCTCCCCAGGCCTCTGCTGAAAACTGGTTCAGTAGACCCAGTCAGACCACCCTGGTAAACAAATGTCAAATAAATAAATAAATACATCTATCTCTTCGTGGTGAACTGGATAGTATTGAAAATTCATATTTTCTGTTAACCAAGAAATCTAGCTCAGAAATATTCCTTGCTTACACAGGTTAACAAGTTACACATTACAATGTCTTGCCTTTCTTCTTTAGATTTAACTAATCTTCCTAACATTTATTGTACTACAATTTATTTTTTTCATTTGGTGTCAGAGCAGTCTCTCAAGCTATTCTTCTCTGCTAAATGAACACTGTAATGTAACATTCAAAACTTTTATTTACTTATTTTTTATAGCACAACATATCCTGAATTTCTACAGTTTCAGACCCACACGGCTACAAACACACACACACACACACACACACACACACACACACACACACACACACACACACACACGTGCGCACACACACACACACACACACACACACACACACACACACACACACACACACACACACACACACGTGCACGAGCGCACATAAACACACACAGCTGTAAAGTCATACTAAATATATGAACTTCAAATGTTTTCTATTTTTCAAGTTTCTCTCCTTTTTTATATAACCCAATTGTAAACAAATCACATACTTCTCTTTCTAGGCTAGGCCAAAGTGGATATTTAAGCACTGTATGTAATGTCAGTGACGTAACAACTCCTGATGAAGGACTCGTGCCAGCTCAAAAGCTTGAGTACAGTAGAGAGTCGATTACCTAAAGTAACTGAGACCTTGGATAGTTTGGATAACCAAACATATAATTGAACTGTATAAAAAACTTGTGAAAATGTTTTTTATGAGCATTAAAAAAGAAAAAGAAAACAAATTTACTATAAGTACAAAATGGTACAGTACAGGCATATTATTGTACTGTCTATAAACATTTATTTGCCAACCTACAGCATAAGATATATCAAACAGGAATTACTAGGACATACACAGAACTGCAGCAGCCACCCCATTTAAAGTACAACACAGTACAATATCAGCAATCCATCTACATACTGTGGGAGTAGAACCCACAGCCTTCTGCAGCAAAAGCAGGTATATTACCTGTTGTGCTACTAACAATGCTTTTAAATACTTTCACACAATAGTGATATCATTTGCTAAATAACAGCTGCACATTGTAAACAGACTTGACATAAGCAACACTAAACTTCTTTTCCCCTGAAGCTCTCAACTCTTTGTAAAATGCACTTGATCCTCACTTTCTTGTAAAATGCACTTGACACTCAACCATATCTCTTAACTTTGTAGTACAAGAAATCTGGAAAAAGCCAACATTTATTGGGGGGACAAATGCCCAAAACCAGGGCCACATTTTAAATATTGCCTGTGTAATCTTAGAAAGTTGCTAGAATAAAATGTTTTGTATTATCATGTATTTCCTGAAAGATAGGAAGACTGAAACTTAAATGGCTGTCATTATTTAGTGAATTCAGTCCTCACTGATTTGCCAGAAAGCCACAAAATTTAAGAGAAACAGACCAAAAGTATGAGCCCAAAATTCTAGATATTCTGTGAAAATCTGGACAATTCAGAGCTATGTACTCAACTTCTTGAAACACAAGTGGTGGTGGGGTACAGAATTCAGGCTCTTGTTTCTTGTACCTAAAGTACAACACCCACTCAACTACACTATCCAGTAAATAACCCCTACCCCCTCCCCACCAAAATCTCCTACTCTTAAGATTATTCCACATGGAACAAAAATCTCTGGTTTCTGATTATTGTTAACTTAAGAAGCATTCAAAACAAGCTGGCCAAAGTCCATGCATGGATAGCCCAGCAATCCCAGCTTCCCCAGATGTCATTATAGCTACAGACATAAGGCTGAAACAAGATATAAAAGAAGAGGAGTGTCTCCCACCTGGATACATTGTCATTAGGTCAAAATCAGAGAAACAAATGGTAGGGCAGATGGGGTGGCAATATTTTACAGAAACGCCATCAACTTATCACTCCGTCCCTTTATGCTCAACTTTTATCAAAAAGTTGAAATCCTCCTGTCTGCACTAAAAATTAATAAATCAAAGATGATAAACATGTTATCAGTTTACATATCCCCAGGTAATAATTCTAATACAACTGAAGAAGTATTTTCTTGACTTTCGACTTCCATTCCTCGGGAAACTATAACATTAGGTGATCTCAGTTTTGATTGGCAAAGCATATCAAAGAAATTCACCCACAGTGCCATCAACCTCTTTGGCTTCTGTCAATTAAGCTCCAGTTCAACTAAATACAAATAAAACAATAGAAGAACATCTTCATTAGACTGGATCCTAACATCGCAAGAGATATTACTTCCATATGCTCACTCCCTGGCACCTTAAGTGATCACCTCTCCACTTTTGCTATCAAGGAATATGTCACTGCACACAAGTTTCAGTGACAGAATCACATACATAACATGTCCAACTTCTAAACAGATGCTTAGCCTTCATCCTAAAATCTGTCAACGGAAGCTCATTGCATACTGCTGTATCTAGCTGGAAGATATCCTTATGGAAGATCATTTTTCTAAATATTGTAAATACACTGACCCTATCAGAGCTAAAAGACTAAATTTTATTCCAGTTTCATAGCTACAGAGACAAACAAAATAATTAAAGAATTAAAGGGGCAGAGTTTGGTACAACTAAAAACTGAACACAACTGAAGCTAACCTACTGAAATATAAATAGTTGAGAAAAGCAAAATCACATTAGACAAAGGAATGTATTACACAAACCTAAAATCCTCTAATTGATTCAAGTCTAAACTATTCTGGTTTTCAGCCAATCAGCTCCTTCACCCATGTCAGTCTACTCAACCAGGTCTCCCTGTGAGCAATCCTTATGAAAGCATTGCCACTTGCCAGCCTGTTCAACTGACATTTCATCATTGCTGTAACCCACTATTAAAATATACATCCCCAACCTGTGAACCTCTTCAACACACCAATAAATTAGGTTCCAACCCATACTCACCACAACTACTGTTGCCCCAGACAACCTAGCAGACTACATCAGACCTGCAGCTGATGCCACGGCCTATCCTGTGTCCATACTAATCGACTGCTCAGTCAGAGAAAGCTATGTCCTACAGCTCTGGAAAAAAGATCTTACACATTAGCCCTGCATAAAGGTGGGGATTCTACAGATCTCTCCAGTTTTGGGCCCACTACTGTTCTGTCACCTCTTTCTAAAAAGGACTAGAAACACACATCTAAACCCAGCTACTAAACTTTTTCTCTGATGATTCTTCTTTTCTAGGTTAGGGGGTCACCACATCGGATCACCTGTCCGCTCATGATTGGCAGTGGAGTTTTACGATGTTGAGTTGCCAGCCCGGTGCCCAACCTTCCACAGAAGGCACACACATTCATGCACTTACACCTAGTGCCAATTTAGAGTGTCCAATCCACCTACAGCATGTCTTTGGGATGTGGGAGGAAACCGGAACACCCAGAGGAAACCCACGCGACCACAGGGAGGACATGCAGACTCCACACAGAAGGCACCCCAGCCGAGGATCAAACCGGAGAATCTCTTACTGTGAGGCAGCAATGCTAACCGCTGCACCACCTGAATTCCACACAACACAGATTTTATCCATATAATAATACTGTCTCTGTCCTTCTTAACTTCACCAACTCCATCAGTTAAAGCAGAAACTTAAGCAATCTCATTTTCACAGTATTTTTAAACCTATCAAGGGTATTTAATGCTGTATTCAACAAACTTCCATGAAATAGTCTCTGTTCATCAGGATTAGGGCAACTATTTAACAGCTATTTCACTGGCAGACAACTGGCCATGAAATGGCATACAGAAATCTCCTCTTTTCCAACTGTAGTAGTGGGCACCCCCCAAAGATATGTCCTGGGACCAATCTTTTTAACATGTTTATAAACAATCTATTTACTGAACAAAAAACATGCTACCATCATCCAGTATGCAGATGACTCAGCCCTAATCTGCTCTGCCAAGAATCTGGAAAAACTGCAATAAATAACCCAATAATCCTTACTATATGCTAAAAACTGACTCCACTCACAGCTGTTCTCATACCCCACAAAAAACTAGTCCTATTCACCCCCAAGCAATTCACTCACCAGAAGACTCTCTTCATCTTCCACCTGTACTAAAACTGAACCAGTAACCTGCAAAAGAAACTTCTGGTGATCATAAATGATGAAAATATGAAACATGACTTTTGTTTAAAACAAGCAGAATGTCCAGATTTTTGCCTGATATTTTTGGTTTGTTTTTTTTTCAAAAAAGTGTGGTTTTCTGGCAAATTAGTGGCAAATCATTAAAGAATGAAGTTAGAAAATAATGAAAGACATTTAAGTTACAGATTTAATACCCTACAGAAAATTCATGCTAATACAAAAGCTGTTATTTTATCAACCATCTAAATTTGTAAGAGCAATATTTAAAAAAATGTCCCTATTTTTGGTCCTTTGTCCCACTTTTGTTAATGGCTTTGTGCAGATTTCTTGCTCTAAGATGTTGAGATCTATGAAAAGCAGTAGAAAAACACACCCCAAACTTGGTGCAGTCTGAAGGATAACCCCTACTTTACAGATAACACTAGGAATACAAATGTCCCAACTTACCTACTCCCAACTCCTTTACATGCTCATCCCATTTTTATAAATCTGCAAGTCATCCAATTCCACCTACTTGCACCTCAGCTCCTTACTACCCACTAAGCCTCATCTTTCAACTGCCATAAATATCCATCCATACAAAATAATCCTTATTGATATACTTTGTCTACTCTCTACTGCCTACCTGCTCTTTTACCTATGAACCCTTTCTAGCCACCCCACCCATATATCTTGACTTATCCGTTCCATCAAACTTACTTCTCTATCCTCTATCTTTTAACTCCATATTCTCTGCATTTATTTGCTAACACTCTGCTGCACTTTACAATCTGCTCTTCTGTCTTACAGGTCAGTAGTCCTGCATCAGCTTATCACCATTCTTCTGTACCTTACAAAATATTCTGGATCTCTCTTAGCCCCACTGATAACAACCAAGTTATTCATCTATGAATGCTGTACATATGCTTTAACCTAGAAACTAGTGTTAAACATGTACCCTGTACTGTAGCAGCTTTACTTATTTGCTGTTGATTGCACATTTATTCAAGATATTTAGCCACGTCTTTCACACGTACAATGCAAATCATGTATTTCCGTACTGTAATAGCTCTACTTACTTATTCTTACTGTTCACACGTGTTATTTTGTTTCTGCCTTGGTTTAAAATAGATAAGACAACCGACACATTTCTGTAACATGCACTTTTTTGTCTTCGAACCATTAACATCAAATTGTTATTTTCATTTTAATAGACTTGCACTCCTTTTTCCTACTGGAACCTTGTGTAAACTTGATGCATTTAGTTTGTGTGGAGATTTTCTCACGAGGCCTCTGCTGAAAAGGGGCCATGTGCCCACTGAGTCTATCCAGGTAAACAAATGCCTATAAATAAATAAATAATATGGTAGATGATAATTGTTGACAAGAGCTGATGCTGAGTCATCATACTAAGTAATACCACATGACCTGAGTACTGAGTGGTTCTCTGCTATGCTTTACATAACTAGTGGTTGTCTGACTGTTGCAAAAGCATATCTTACCAGCTAGGTGCACTGATCTTGTATCACTGAAAATTTGTTTGACAGCAAAATGTTATCAGCAGGTACCAGATATAGCAATAGGTGTTGCAGGTGCACCAAGTTTTGCTAACCTAGTTATGAATTTTGAGATCAACATATTTCAGTAAAGTGAGTTACTGTAGTTACTTTACTGACAATATTTTGTTAATATGAAAAAAGAAATTAAAGAATACTGATGGAATGTATTGACAGATAGAATAAAACTATTGTTTTTTTTTTTTAATTTTATGCTTGCCTACAGTATTTTGATATTAAATTTTTGGGCATTTTTGTAAAAAAAAGGTTTAGAAAATTCAAGATTGGTTAGAAAAGTGCAGTCAAAAAATGCAAGACGTAATACTTCGTGGCATTACAATAGCATGTTGCATTAAACATTTGAAATAAAATAATGTGAAAGATCAAGCAACCTGAATAAGTAAACGTTCTATGAGACAAAATGATTTTGAAAGAGATGTGACATTTTGAAGGCTAGACTTCTCCTTAGAAACTATGTTTTAGAGGGTTCCATTCACGCAGTTGAACTTTTACAAGTTTGAACCACATATGGTCGAGACCATATGTTCGAATTTGTAAAGGTTTGAGCGTTTAAATGGAAATCTCCGTAAGCGGAGGTTTCCATTCACTTCAATGTGGTGTGATCTCGGAGTTGGTATATTTAAGTACCAGAGGGTGTGGGGGCGCAGGGGGCTTACAACAAGTTATTGTTTTGTATGTTGTGTTTTTTTTTGTATAGTTGAAGTCCTGTAACTTCAAACTAAATTGTTCGACCATTAGGTGTTCGAGTTACAGAACTTCGACTATCTAATATAGACCCTCTTTTAGCTATAGACAATACTTATAGTACATGGAATGTGCTGATTACGCTAAAAAAATGCTGAATTAAATCTTGGTTCAGTGCTACTACAGTGCAAGGCCTGACCTTAACAATGCTTAGAGGGATGCTTAATAATTGATAAGCACCCCCTATGCATTGTTAAGGTCAGGTCTGAACTAAAAGCAGGCATCACTGACAGAAAACAGCAGGAACAGGACATGAAGGGGCTTCATTTCAACTCACTTTTCTGTCTAATGGCTGCTAAAATAAACTCATTATTTTGACTACGTAAAGATGTTAACCACTTCCTCAATGCTTTACCAGCCTTCAAAAATACACATTGTATTTCTTTTAATCTGTGCATGGAAAAGATTGAGAGCCATGCACTACAAAAGCAATTATGATCAGATCTCCAAATGTAACAACGAATTATGTCTTCTCGACATGGATGCCAAAATTTGCCTCTCAGGCTTTCTTGGCATTCGTATCTTGGGCATGATAAACCAGTTATGATAGGGCAACCTGCTCATAATTTCTATATTGTTTTACACAGTAATTTCAATGAATAGCCAGAAGAGGGCGCTTTGAGATAAAAAGTTTTAAGTTATATTGAATTATCAGCAAGAAGTACTGTCAACTGCTATGCTATTAACAAAATTTTTAGTGTAAGTGTAAACTTGAAACTGTTTAAAGCCTTTCTAGAATAAATTTGGGTGATGAACTGGTTTTCATTAATAAACATGCAATAAATGTAAAAAAATATGTCTGATGAAGAAAGAATGGCACTTTTAAATCTATGGACTGCTATAATTTTGGGCTCTTTTTAGACAGGCCATTTTTTTGTTTTCATTTTATTTACCCTTTGTTGACCAGGTTAGTCCTACTAAGCTAGTGGCTTTTTTTTGTGGAAGGTGAAAGGTGGTACTTATACAAGCAGGGGAAATTTGATCAGGGCATCAGGGAACTTGCCCTACTCTTTAGAGCTGCTAAATGGCGAAGAAGAGTAGTACAGTAGTAAAGAAGAGGCTTATGGGAAACAGGAGCTTGAAGGAAGAGAAAAAAACATGGAGATTTTGGAGGTGGAAAATGAGCGTTTGGGGAAAATTTGATCGATATGCAGCCTCGGAATGTAAACAAAGATTCCTGTATGGTGGATGATACAACTGAGCAGTGTTGAGTTTTCTCAGTGGAAAAGTAAGTAAGTGAGTCTGTTGAAGTGGTACAGATAACAGAACTGGTGTCAGAAGGGCTTTCAGATGATGTTCTGTTAAAAATAATCAAGCAGAAGGATCCAGGTGACAGTTCTGCTGTTTCATGGGGTGAGATGGCAAATTACCACCCTTAGCGCCTCCCCTCAAAGTTATGAAGAGTAAGAACCAAGTGATGTGTTAGTGGGGGGTGCAGCAATCAAAACTTATGCAGCAGTGACAGAAAGTAAAAGAGGAAAGTGGCAACAAACTGAGACAATGTCTGGTTTTGTGGGAGCAGATAATGCAATAACGAAAACATATGCAGCGGCAACAAACTGTTAAGTAAAATCGTTTTTTTTTTTAAAAAGAAGACCAACTGTAATAATAAGAACAAAAAGTGACACTGTCATAGATAGATATTATGTATGGGACAAACGGTACCTGTTCTGGGTTTTAAACTTCAAGAAATTTCATCCTTTATACATACTGGGGCAGAGACTTTTTGTGACTTAACATTTGTAACTGATGGACAGATGACAAAATTTCTGGATCTGTGTAAAAAAAGGACATTTATCTTTCAAACACTCATTTGATTCCTGGTAGTAACTTAAATGTTAAAAAAAATGTTACTTTGCAGTTTAGTATTGATGAACTGGAAGAGGATGTTAAAAACACATGCAGAGTCTGTGAGAAACTGTTGATAATATTGTGAAAGTTAGATATGACAGAAACTTATGAAATGGAGGGTGGAGGTGAAACACTTGCCAAATGTTATTTTTGTGGCTAGTCAAATAGGGACATCAAAGCGTGTCGGCCATCCTTAATCCTGTTTCTTTCGTGGGGACTTTTCTTTAATTAGTAATTGATTATGACAAGATACAATATGACCAGTGTGGGGAAAAGGACACACAGTAAGAAGGTATGTGCCTGAATGCAGGTTGTGTAAAAAAAGAGACACTTTTTGGATGGATTGTCTAGAGTAAACAGTAAATAATGGAAAAAGGGAAAGAGAAGAAAATGTACATAAGGAAGGGCAACAAGAAATTGTAGAAAATGAAAAATATATATGGAGGGGAAAATGAGGAGAGAGAAATCAAACAGGAAGAGAGGTCAGGAGAAAGGCTTGATACTAATAATTTTTGATGTTCTAGCCAATGAAAAATCTGATTCTGAGGATCAATAATAATTTGTACATATATCCAGGGAAAAATATTCAAATGGGAAAGAGTAAAAATAAGAAAATGCAAATGTAAAAATGTTTCCCCTGAACTTAAAAAGAAGGAAAAACAATAGTTTCAGTTAATCTCACAGGTGGTCTTCTTTTTAAAACCAGTTTTACTTACCATTTATTCAGAGTAAATTCAGTAAACGGGAACATTATTATTAACACTATAAGAAGGATAGGGATACTGGAACGGTATGCTACATGTGATGTGGATGTTGCTATGTTAGAGGATGTACGATTCCTGACAAGTGGAGAAAGACTGCAAATAGAAAACTGGTGTGGTGGAAATATAACATGAGACTTAGGAAGTGAACATTGTTCTGGAGTGGCTGTGTTGCTTAAAGACATGTAAATTCTAGATGCAACATTGGTAAGGATGGGAAGGTTAACTGTTGAGGATGTAAAGTGGAGAGAGCACGTTATCAGAATTATACCATTATACTCATATATGACTAGCAAGGAAAGAGAGAACCGGCTTCGTCAAATATTGGCCTATGTGGCGGTTAACATGAAAATTATTGTTGTAGGGGACTTTACTTGTGATTTAAGGCAAAAATGTAAATCAAAAGGGAAAGATGAAAACAATACAGTCAGTGGGCTTATAGATCATGGGCACTTGGATCTGAAATTGATTATTTTGTAATATTGGAAGGCTTGGAATAGCAGGTGTGATACAGTTGTGACAGGTTTTTGCAGGCGATTTAGCAATACAGTTGGAAGTGATGGAAGAAAGGTTGTTTCTAAAAATAAGAAAGGGAATAAAACAAATAAATAAATTATGGGTTGAAATTTGAGAGTGGGAGGTATTGCAGTTATGGAAAGATCATATAACCATGAAAGTCTTCTATAAAAAATGGTCTGACTGAATTTAAAAAGAAGTGTTTTTTTGGCTCCCTATTGAAATGTTGTCACTCGAAATGCAGAGTGCCAACATATCAAAAAAAAAAAAAAAAAAACACTGAAAACCCAGGAGAACATCGAATCTCAAAGATTGCTGCTCTTCTTTTTGCATAGGGGCAAGCCCCCCTGTACCACCCCTTGTGAGAGGCAAGCCTCCTACCCCTCCATGCCTCAGAGAAAAGGAAATATTCTGGGAAATGGTGTCTCAGACATGATATATATAGGTCTGATTTTTGGCTATTCAGTCCCTGTGTTTTGAGACTCACACTAGCTGGTTCCAATATTTCAAATGGTTACTTTTTTTTCAGTTGCATGATGATTTAAGAAATGAAGAGAAAGTGTATGAGAAAATGTATAGAAATGTCTTGGAGGATTTAGAGATTAATGCAAGAGAGTATTATGGTATGGAAAAATGTATAAAATAAACTGAAAAAAAATAAGGTGCTACTGGTATTATTTACAAGAAAGAAGGGAGAAGGTCTCTGCATATTTGGGAAAAATAGTAAAGGAGGATGTTACTATAATGCAGGAAATGAAAAATGTATAAGTAGAGGTAAAAAACAAAAGAGCAAATAAATAAAAAACAGAACAAGTTAAGGAAGAATTTGAAAAATAAATTAGTATTAGTCAATTGTATGACATACTTGAAAGTAAATGTTGATTCAGTAGCAGGTCCAGATAATAAGTATGGAATGTTCAAGAAATTAATGGACTGACAAAAAGACTATTTTGTAAATGTACTGAATGAATGGGTAACTGTGGTGGTGGTGCTGCGGTAGCTTGTCGCCTCACAGTAAGACGTTGTCCTGTTCGATTCTATGGTTGTGTCTTTCATTAATTTGAGCTTAGTATTTATTTTTTTATTTATATTATAAACTATCAGCTATTATTATATATTTTTTTTTTTTTTATTTTATAATGTAACATAAGTGTCACAAAAAATTAAAACTAAAAGTAGTTTTAAATGCTGGTGTTTTAAATTATTATTGTGATTAAATTGTAAACATCATTTATTTTTTCATTTTTAAAAGTTTAATGTTGGGATGTTGGGATTTTTCTGAAAGATCTCAAAATAAAGAAAGAAGTGAAAGAAAAGAATAAATCCTGTTCGATTCTCAGCTAGAGCGTCATCTGTGTGGAGACATGCGTGAACAGGCGTACCTTCGTTAAAGGTTGTGCACCAGGGCCAGCAACTCAGCATGTAAAAATCTACTGCCAATCATTAGCGGACCGGAGTTCCACTGTGGTGACCCCTAACCGGGAAAAGCCGAAAGACACAACTGAATGAATAATTGTAGGTAGGGTTTGTTTATGAAGAGTTATATACTGGAATATTAACATTTATATGGAAGAAAAATGAAAATAATGACATAAAAAGTGGAGACCCATCACACCAAATAACACAGATTATAATTATTTTATGAGAATATTACAGAGGAGATTGAAAGGGAGGACAACAGGCATTATGAAAGAAAGTATATATGGTATAGAAGGTAGGAAGGAAGGAGATGTCAAGAATTGTTATTGGTTTTAAAAGAAATTGTGGATGATGTTATATGTAAAAGGGAGGATGTGAAACTTATGGTAGGAGATATTAGCAACGCAGTTGATACAGTAGGACATGATGATTTGTGGGAAGTTAAGGAGAAATAGATAATAGATAATTGAATTAGGAGTGTGTGTATGGCAGCATATCAAAACAAGTGTGAGTGTTAGTGAATGGGTGGCTCAGTAAAGTAATATGCCTGAAGTGTGGTACAAGACAAGGATGTCTGGGAGTGGAATATTGTTCGCATTAGTAATGAAAGAGATAGTGAGTGAAGTAGTTTATAAAATAAAAGATGCTAAGATATGTGCTGCAAAAGAAGGTGGTGATTCCAGTAATTTTGGTATATGCAGACAATATAGTTGTACTTGATAAGAACAAAATGTGGATGAGGGAAGTGTTGCTTTGTCTGAATGGATGCTTAAAGGAAATGGGAATGACCTTGGATAAAGATAAAAGTAAGGGTTTAGTTTATGTGAAAACTGGAGGGATGTATTTTTCAATTAATAAAGTGTCTTTGTTAGGAATAACATTTGGGAAAAATTGTGTGGTTATGATGCATTTGGGGAGTTGATAAAAGAAATTATAGAAGTACGTCTTTTATGGAGAGTGTATAGATTAGCATTCAGGAAAAAAAGATTTAGCTGGTGAATTCAGTATTAATGGGGAAAATAGCATATATTTCAAATGTTTATATGATCTCAGAAAAGTATGAAAAGGAAATTGTACAACTTGTGTATCTTCATATGGGTTCAAAAGTAAACTCAGTGAAAGAGATATGTTGTATATGAGTGAAGATGAAGGGTGCTGAAGTTAATAAATTATGTTGTTTATTCTAGTTCTTTACACTTGTATAGAGTATTAAAGTGGTTAAAGGAAGACAGTGAGAATTTAAGAGTGAGAATGCATAAAGATAAGCACAAAAAATTCTGGGAGATGAAAATAAGAAAAAGAATATGTCAATTAAATTGTAAATTATCAAGAAAAAATGCAAACATGAAAAATAAAAATTGATGATGCCGTATAATAATGTGATAAAACAATATTATTATTATGTAACCCAATGGGAAAATTTACCAGAAGTGATTAAAGCAATTAAAGCAAAGACAAAGTGGTATACCATGAAAATAGAGTGTCAGAACTTCTTACAGAGACTGGTAATAAATACATTACTAGTAAAAGGGAACATACCATATAAAAAGATAGTCAAAAGAGTGTGTTTATTTTGTAGAGAGGAAGAAACAATACAGCATGTTTTTTTTTTTTTGAAACATAAAAGAGTGGTGAAACTCTGGAAAAAACTGTGTGAAGAATTTTTTTAAGAATATTAATAATAAACAATATGGATATGAATAACATTATATATGGATATTATAAGAATAAGAAGAAAGAATATATGAGAAGGCTAAATAAGAATTTATTTTATGTAATATGGGTTATTTGGAGTGAAAGACTGAATGAAATTTTATTTAATAGGAAATGGATGTTGGCAGATATATTGCAAAAAATCAGATTATAGTTGTGGAAGGAGTAGAGGTCAATTATGGAAGAATAACAGTGAGGACATCATAAGAAAAATGACAAATAATAAAAAATAGAAATGTGTATATGTGTGCCTGTAAATATATGCATTTTGTAAATTTGTAAATAATGTTTTTTTATATATTGTGTTAAATAAAGGTCCTCTACTCTTTTTTGATAGCTGCTATGGTTTGTTTTACATTCACCTGAGTTACCACCAACTCAGGTAGATGGGACCACTGTTTAACATCTCATCTGGAGGACAGCATACTCAGGAGTGCAGTATTTCCTCATGCTGAGCTGTAGTGTCAACTATTCATCTACCTGGTATGGGAATAGAACCCTCAGCCTTCTGCACCAAAGGAGAGTGTGCTATCTGTTGCACCACTAACACTGCTTTATAGACCTGTAACAAAAAAATAATTTATAGCTCATCTGCTTACTTCAGTTACAAATATGCAAATGTGATTTATATAGCCTAGCGTTGTGGGTGCAATTATTTCTATGTTGGGTACATGGATAGGGTGTTAAAAGTAGGATTTATAAGCATTAGACATACAAATGATAACAATGCATTGTTTAAGCACACAAATATTGTCCTAAATATTAGAGAGCTTTTATTTGTACTCGATAGCATTAAAATTAAAACTAGAATTGTGACACAGAAAATGATCAATGCTATACTTCTGTAACCAAAATGTAAATACAAATAAATAAATGTAAAAGAATGTACATGTAGCTATGCATTCTGAACTGAATAGTACATTGAAATTTAAGTAATTGCTCAAAGCAGTTGAAACACTGAATTGTGTTTCTCATATTAAAAGACATTTGTACATATAACAGTAGGGGACGTTCTTCATTTCTGCGGCCAAATTTCCCCTAGTCAATATAAATACCACCTTGGGTATCCCCTGAAAAGACGACACTTGACTAGTGGGAATAAATGGATCAGTACAAACCAAAGGGAGCTAGCAGATTGTAGCATTAAATATTTATTGCAAAGCTAGCTCAAAAGCATAGTTTATAAATAAAAGAGAGACAAAACAGACCGGTTTCGGCTATAAAAATTACAAAGCCTTCTTCAGTGCAGTTAAGACATGTAAACTTGTTCTCCTTTTTATATAACGGCCACTAGGTGAGGCTCTAATTTAATGAATTAATTAACAATTTCAATTAAAGGAACTCATTAAGTCCTGGTGAAAACAAACCTCCCCGTTTGATAATCCATTTCTTTTCTTTGTTATTTAAAATCTGATGCCAACCTGCTTTATTTGTCCTTTGTCCAATAATTCTATATATCACAGTAAAGTTAAAGGATGCATTCTTGTGTAGCTCAGTATGCTTAAATAAAGCTTTCTTAAGCTTCTTGTGCCTGATGTCACTATAATGTTCAGAGATTCTGACTTTTAGTGGTCTGGGCATTTGTCCCACATAAAATGCAGAACAGGTACAGGTAGCCAGATAGATCACCCAGTCCGTCTGACAATTAGCAATTAGCAAAAAAGAAAATATCAAATACTTGGCCAGTATTTTTATTGTGGAACTGGCATGTCTTCATTACTTTTCTGCAGGGGGTGCAATGGCCACAGGGAAAACATCCCTTGGGTTGGTCTCCCATGAGAGTTGTTTGTATGGAATCACCCTTACATCTCCATCCATGTTTATAATGACTTAGAAATTACCCCAAATTTTTACCTCTCTTGAAAGAAAAATGAAATCTGTCATCCAAAAAATTCACATAGTTTATCATCTGCTAAGAGGATGTTCCAATGTCTACGAACACTATAAAGTAGGACATCAGTGTTCCTTCCATAGGTAGTGACTAATCGGATGGTAGAATCCTTGTCCAGCAGTCATCCAAGTATCTTCTCCAAATAAATATCAATCTCATCCAGACAGAGATTGTATGTATTGTCATAGATGAGCTGTTCTTCAGTGTGGGCCATGATAACTCTGGTGGTTAAAGTTTTGAATAAAGGTCTTAATTTTATACCTGACTTTAATGTGTCTGAAGATACATTTGCACAAGATATTACCTCATTTTATAGATTACTTAACCTAAGACTATTTTTTCAGACAGCATCTAATCCTGAATCATAGGATGGTTTCAGATACCACAAATCAAATTTTATACCACCAATGCATCATAATGTTTTAATGTTTCAGAATTGTATTCTCAAAGATCTGCATTTTCACTTTAGGGAGTTCTGTGGCAAATCAAACAACCTCTCAAAGATTGAAATGGAGTCCATCAATGAACTTGAAAAAAGATCATGATTTGCCAATATTATCTGCAGATAAGGGTGGGGCGGTAGTTGTGCAGGATTGGACCCAATACAACACAGAAGCTGAGAGACAGCTAACTGATGGTCACTATTATACTCACGTGACATTGGACCCAACTCCTGGCTTCAAGAAACAAATTGATTGTTTTTTGGCATCAGCCAAGAACGAGGGAATCATTACAAACACCACACTACACCACCTTACAGTGCCCGACCCTTCAACTCAATATATATATATATATATATATATATATATATATATATATATATATATATATATATACTTCCTATCCAAAATCCATAAGAATCTGGAGAATCCACCCAGCAGATCAACAGTTTCAGGTAGGGGTTCTATTATGGAACCATTATCACAGTTTCTAACACAATATCTCAAACCACTTTTGAAATGGGTTAGGGCCCGTATCCAAGACACCACAGAATTCCTTAAAGTAATTTCTGATATGCAGCTTGAGCCGGGGTGGTTACTTTGCACCCTAGATGTGTCTGCATTGTACACTAACATTCCTCACTGGGTGGGCCTGGAAGCATTAGAATACAGGTTATATAAGTAAGAATTATACCAACCAGGCTTCAATACCTTCTTAATTTGCCTTGCTGAACATGTTCTAACCAAGAACGTGTTCTACTACCAGAACAAATGCTATTTACAAATACAAGGCACAGCCATGGGAGCCTTGTTTGCTACCAAATATGCTGACTTATTCATGGTCCACATTGAGGAACAGCTCATCTATGACAATACACACAATCTCTATCTGGATGAGATCGATATTTGGAGAAGATACTTGGATGACTGTTGGTTAGGAGAAGATACTTGGATGACTGTTGGTTAGTATGGAGATCGGATTCTGACTATCGTATGGAGTTTGTTGGATATTTAAATGATAAATGGGGTATATAATTTACAGTTAATTACAACATTGACAGGATTACCTTTCTGGATGTCCTAGTCACTAGGAATAGTGACCATACATTGGCATCATAAGTGTATCGTAAATACCCCCAATATAACTCCTTTCTCCATGCTACCAGCTTTCATCCCCCACATATATGCAGAAACATTCCGAAATCACAATTTTTGCATATGAAACAAATATGATCAAATGATGCCACTTATGAGGTTTATCAGGAAGATCTAACCACCAGATTCAAGAACAGAGGCTACAAAATGGGGAATATTTACATGGCCAGACATTGGGTGGCTAATCATGACAGGCAGGATCTTTTGAGATACAGGGACAAGGCCTTGGACAAGGATTCTACCATCTGACTACTCACTACCTCTGGAAGGAACACTGATGTCCTACTTTATAGTGTTCGTAGACATTGAAACATCATCTTAGCAGATGCTAAACTATGTGATTTTTTTGGATGACAGATGTCATTTTTCTTTCAGGAGAGGTAAGAATTTGGGGTCATTTCTAAGTCATTATAAACATGGATGGAAATGTAAGTGTGATTCCATACAAACAACCCTCATGAGGGACCAACTCAAGGGATGTTTTCCCTGTGGCCATTGCACCCAGTGCAGAAAAGTAATGAAGACATGCCAGTTCAGAAGTAAAAATACTGACCAAGTATTTGATATTTTCTTTTTTGCTAATTGTCATAAGGACTGGGTGATTTATATGGCTACCTGTACCTGTTCTGCGTTTTATGTGGGACAAACATCCAGACCACTACAATTCAGCATCTCTGAACATTATAGTGACATCAGGCACAAGACGCTTAAGAAAGCTTTATTTAAGCATACAGAGCTACACAAGAATGCATCCTTTAACTTTACTGTGATATATAGAATTATTGGACAAAGGACAAATAAAGCAGGTTGGCATCAGATTTTAAATAACAAAGAAAAGAAATGGATTATCAAACTGGGAGGTTTGTTTTCACCAGGACTTAATGAGTTCCTTTAATTGAAATTGTTAATTAATTCATTCATTTAGAGCCTCACCTAGTGGCCATATATAAAAAGGAGAACAAGTTTACATGTCTTACTTCACTGAAGAAGGCTTTGTAATTTTTACAGCCTAAACCGGTCTGTTTTGTCTCTTTTTTATTTTTAAACTATGCTTTTCAGCTAGTTTTGCAATAAATATTTAATGCTGCAGTCTGCTGGCTCCCTTTGTTTTGTACTGCTATCGGGTCTTTTTGGAGCCATGCAGTTGCCGTACTTGGCAGGGGCTGCTTTATCTACAATAAATGGATGAACAAAGAATAAATAAAAATAAATATTAATTGATTAATCAATTTCACTAGTTGTATTATAGTTAAATGATGAATATTTTATTTTATTTGAAATTTTCTTACTTCAGTTTGAGGAAGTTTTTTTTTTCTAATGCTTACTAAAGCTTATTATGTTTCTTCTCTTAAATTGGCATTGTTGAGCCATTATTTTCTTGTTTTTCACAATAAACTGTTATTTAAAAAAACAAACAAACTGTAAGTTAATTGTATAGCTGTAATTTTGGAAAACACAGGAAGTCAAACAATACTTCAGGACTCATATTTATATTTAACTCTCCATCCTATAAAACAGCAGATAAATTCATCAAGGAACCACAGATTACAGATTTTTTAAACCTTTTTTGTGGTTCCCATATCACTACAAAAGAATGCAGTAACTCTTTAGATATGAATGAAAAAGTAGAATGCTTTTGGAAATGGAATGTGCTCAGACCCTACACTGCATGACTGGGTCACTTACATTCTGGCAACAAGAGTTATCCCAAGTAGGTCTCCATGGCAAGAATTCAGCTCTTTTGTAAGCAAACATTAGAATTGCATCACAAAAGAATAAAATCACTAAAACATAAAGACCATACATAGTCAAAAACTTCAGGAAAAATGTATTTATTTATTTATTTATTTTGCATGGTGGCAAGCTGCCTTGTAGCCCCATACCCTGGCTACTTATATATGCCAACGATGAGGTTATACTGTCTTGGGGAAAGATGAAATCAACAGGATCTTGATTTTTCAGGAAAAAAGACAGCAGTTGCACACTGATATCTGCTAATATGAGTGCTGATTATTTAGTATCTCAGCAAGAAGCTTGGGTCCTACAAAAATAGTTAGCATTCTGAAAGTGCTATGCCATTCGCAGGGATAATTTCTAGTGTGTGGGGGATGTATAAATATTTTGATTAAATACATTTTCCCTTTGCCTGACCCCTATGGTGTCGAGAGATGCTGCCCTGACTACAGGCCAGGAGATTAGTATTTGATTAGCATCATGGGTGTTTGAGGGGTTGAGCTGGGGAAGATAGGCTTGAGTGCTGGGTGCCAGCCGGCCTGTCCTTCAGGGAGGGAGGCAGCTTGGCCTGATGCTGGAAGGTAGGCAACCCCCCCCCACAGGTACATAGGTGTATACTAGGCTAATGACTATTGGGGGTCTTTTTAGTCCTAGCCATGCACTCCAAATCTATGACAAGTTGTGGTACCCTTGGTAAGTGTAAGCAGGGGTGTAGGAGATGAAACATTTACAGGCTGCCTGTGTACATTAGAGACAAAGGTGCCAAAGCAGTGATGTATTTCTTGTCCCCCACCCATTTGTCCAAGTTGCATTTGAATTGGGTTAGGGAGGAACTCTGCTTCACATGGATGGGGACTTGTTTCAGAGAAAGGGTAGTCTGCAGGATACATACTTGTCTCTCCAGCAGGTCCTATTTATATCCCAGGCAAGGTTTAAGTCTTTAGAATGGGTAATTCTGGTGCTGCTTATTTTGTGAATATGCATGAGTTCCATCAGGGTGGGGTCTAATAATGCCTTGTATGACAGGCATGGATCTCCCCTCAACAGCCTGTAGGAGACAGAATATAGGGATAGGGCTTTGAGGTGGTCTGCATAGGACATGTTATTTATGCCCTGTATTCTTTTAGTGGACATTCCAGCTGCAGGATGTGCCTGGTTAGGGCATTGTACTCAATGATAGGTCTGATGAATGCTGAATAGAATGGAGCAATGACCTCCTTGGATTTAGATGACATTCCTTTGTTTATAATTTGCACAACATAGAATGATTTCTGCACTGTCATTAACACATTATGGTGAAAAGCTAGATTGCTGTCTACACCCAAGTCCTTGACTGCTGGGTTGAGCCTTAGAGGTGTGTTGCTAATATGGCAGTTACTAGGGGTGGCTGACTTCCAAAAGGATACTAATATGCAATCCCTGGCATTTAGTTTTATTCCATGACTCTAACACCAGTTATTTGTCTGTGTTAGCCCTTCCTCGAGAAAATTAGTGTCAGTGGGAAATCTGACTGCTTCTTATTTGCAATCTACAGATTTGGTAAGCCACAGGCCCTTGATATTGGCCTTGACTTCAGATAAGTAGATGTCAAAAAGTATAGGTTCCAGGACTGATCCCTGAGGGACTCCGCTGGTGACTGGTCTCTTTGTAGAGGTGAACTCTCCAATTCTAACTTTCAGGTCTTGTCTGTGAGCCAACTATCTATTCATCAGGTGACATAAGGATTTATATCTAAACTCCTGGGTTTGTAAACAATGCTCGAGTGGAGTATAGGTTCATATGTTCATAGGTGGGTACTAAGCTATCTGCCCGAGGGCATTTATAAGCCTAGCCAGAGTGTGTCGGCTTTCGCCACCCCATTGATTCATTAACTGAGCCTCTGTCAAGCAGAGCCAATAAAGTGATCCCAGGGGTGTATTTTCTGTTACCCATACACTCGTCAAGGCTTCTCTTGAAGAGTGTTAGTGAGGGGCTCTGCCTAATGTAATTAGGAATTTTGTTCCAAAGCATGGGGAGTCTCTGACAGGTATCTATCCCTCCAGCATGTTCTATTTATTGTTGTGTCGAGGTTTAGCTCACTAGAGCGTGTGGCTCGCAGTGACTTGGATTTCTTTAGGTGGAGCATGTCCATCAATTCTGAGTTGGACATGGCTTTGTAAGTCAGGCAGAGATCACCTCTGAGTAAGCAATATGCCACTGAGTACAGCCAGAGTTTTTTCAGTCGGACTGCATAGGACATATGTTTGAGGCCAGTAATCCTCTTAGTGAGGTGCTTTTGTGGTCTTTCAAGCTGTTGGAAGTGTCTTGTGAGGTACATCCCAAATTGGGCATTGTACTCTATGATGGGTCTGATGAGTGATGAGTAGAGGGGCACTATAACCTCTTTATTTCTAGATGTGAACCCCTTAGTAATTAGATGGGCCACATAGAAGGATTTC
Organism: Protopterus annectens; assembly: GCF_019279795.1. Classification (NCBI taxonomy): domain Eukaryota; kingdom Metazoa; phylum Chordata; order Ceratodontiformes; family Protopteridae; genus Protopterus; species Protopterus annectens. Next base: position 705,464,096 of record NC_056733.1, on the reverse strand, counting down.
CTAACTACTTTGGCAATATGATTGTCAAAGGAGAGATTACTATCTACCTGGGTCCGCAGATCTCTTATTACCCCTTCTGTATTAAGGGGGCTGCCGCCTATGTGGTAATTCGTGGGTGTTTTGTTTTTCTCAAATGGGATGACTATGCATTTTTTGGCATTTAGCTTGAGGCCATGACTTTGACACCAGGTGTCTGTCTCAGTAAGGCCTTTTTGGAGGAAGTCCGTGTCAGCCGGAGAGTCAGTTATGGCTCCCAATTTGCAGTCATCGGCTAACTTGGTTAGCCATAGTCCTCCTGTGTTTGCCTGTACTAAATGCCGGTATTATACTTCTTGAAATAAACCAAACATCAGTAACACAGTTGGTGAGTATTTAATAGTGGTCAGGTGATTCTAATATATTAAGTTATTCTACCAAGAAGTTAGAGGAGTCTTGTTCCCGACTGAACTGTCAAAGACCAGATGACTTGAAATCCTAACATGGAAGAAGTATTAGTTTTATTGCAATCACTCTGACTACTGTTGCTTACCATATGCTGTGTATTAAGTAATCCACTGGAAGTTTTCCAATTAAAGTAAAAATGACTATTAAAAACATACCTGCCAGAAGCATTCTCCCGTCCCACCAGTTTACCCAACAATGGCACATAGGGCAGCACTGTCCTGCCACCCCATGATACCCCAGAATGTTATTAAGAATGGCAGTATCCTTCTGTCCCTCATGATACTGCAGCATGGTACTGTGCTTAGCAATACCTTCTGTCCCTCATGGTACCCTAGGGCAGCATTATGCTTGGCAGAACCATTCTGTCCCTCACAGTACTCCAGAATAGCACTGTGTATGGCAGCACTGACTTGCCAGAACACGGTACCTTAGCATGGCAGCAGCAGTACCCCCAGCATGGTATCACTCAACACTTTCTCAGAGTGGCAACCCTAGAGTGTGTATGGTAAATCCTCCTGTCAAACCACTGCAACCCCAGGATAGCATGTACTCTCCTGTCTCACCTTGGGACTCCTGGCATGACAAGGTGCATGGTAGTGCTGTACAATCACATGATGGTAAACTCAGTAAGATATTATGCACAGCACTACACTTATGTTCCACTATAATAACCCCAATAAGAGATTGCACATAGTAGTACTTTTTTGTCCCACCTTGATAACTCCAGTACGGCATGAGCATCCTTTATTCTCTCCTTGATACTCCCAGCATGGTATGGGCACCCTTTATTCTCTCTTTGATACCCCCAGAATGGCATGAGCACCCTTTATTCTCTCCTTGATACCCCCAGTATTGTATGGGAACCCTTTATTCTCTCCTTGATACTCCCAGCATGGTATGAACACCTTTTATTCTTTCCTTGAAACCCACAGCATGGGATAAGCACCCTTTATTCTCTACTTGATACCCTCACAGCATGGCACAAGTACCCTTTATTCTTTCCTTGTTACCCCAACTGGTGTTATGCATGGTAACACCCTTCTGTCCCATCACTGTAACCCCAGCATGGCATTGTGGATGGCAGTAAGATCCTATCCTACCATGGTACTGTCAACATTACTTGATGCATAGCAGCACTTTCAGTCTCTCTGTGGTAACCATGGCATGGCTTTGTGCATGGTAAAATCCTACATTATACCACTGCAAAAAGGTGGCACATCTACAGAGTTTATTAACTGCAGACCAATAGTGATTCTCTGCCCCCCTCCAAAATATTAGAGAAATGCATCAATATGCAGTTGATGCAATATGTAACCTCAAATAACCTGCTTTCAGAAACACAACATGGCTTTAGGCCCCAGCACAGCACCACTACTGCTCTACTACATTTTACCAATATAATAAACCGACATAGAAATGATGGTCTGCTTATGTCCACCATGTTCTTAGACGTGTCAAAGGCATTTGATATTGTCTCGCACCAGCAACTGCTCATTCGACTCTCCTCAATAAGACACACAATACTCCATGTTCTGGTTTCTTAGTTACCTATCTGGAAGGCAATAAGTCATTAAATGGCAACAAACGTACTCATCTTTTCAACCAGTTACTACAGGTGTCCCTTAGGGGTCTATCCTGGGTCCTCTCCTATTTAATATATTTATACTATCTACACACCTCCACTCACCATGCTAGTTTAGTTCAGTATGAGGACAACTCAGCAAAAATATATGTGACCTCAACAATAAATTAACTCCAATAAACAAACATTACCCAAAACTCTTTTTCTTCTATAGAAACCTGGTTCAAAGAATTAAACCTCCTAATTAACCCCAAGAAAACTAAGTTCATAGGATCATAGGAAGTTACTATGCTATTGGCCCCGAGGCCCTTACAAGCCTAGCCAAGAATTTAGCCCATGTTTCAACAAATCAGCACCTGATACCCCTGTGCAGCAGGGACACAGGTGGAATCCCAGGGATGTATTTTCTGTTCCCCATCCAGTTATCCAGGTTGCTCTTAACAAGGGTTAATGAGGTACTCTGCTTGACATGGACATGAAATCTATTCCACAGAAGGGGGTGTCTCTTGGACACAAATCTATCCTGCCAACAAGTCCTATTGATGCCACAGACCAGGTTGAGGTCACACATGAGGGTTACTCGAGTGGAGCTTGACTTGCAAATATGCAACAGTCCTATCAATTAGGGGTCTGAGATTGCTTTGTATGCCAGACAGAGGCCACCTCTGAAGAGTCTGTATGAGATTGAGTACAGGAACAGGGCTTTTAGTCTATTTGTGTAGGGTAGATGTTTGAGGCCCTGGATTCTCCTGGTGAGGAACCTCTGTGGTCTCTCCATATGCTTTGTGAGATATATGCTGTGATGCCCGTGCCCTGACAGAGCAATCAAGGAGCCTCAATCCTCACCACTAACACCAGAGAGGGCATCTCATATATGAGGAAAGGATAACAAATACACAAAATAAAGTGCAATTTATCTTAAGAGCACAGAGTCAGTCCAGGTCTGGTCACTCCCTTGCTCTCCAGGTCCCCAATAAGACTCCCCACTGGCACAGCTATAGGGTCCAGATCAGCCAGCTGGGCAAGCTAAAATCTCCAGCACCCTCTCTGTCCAACCAGTGCTTCATGTCCCTGCCCAAGTAGCTGACACACACACACTTTGAGATAAGAGTTTATACAACCACACAGACACTCCTGGGGAAGGCTGGCACAGGTTCTCCAGCTGTGCCCCTATTACCCAGACTATATGGTAGTACTGCCTGCCACCACCCAACTAATATTTATCAGCTACTCAAAGGCCCTTAAAAGGGTGTCCAGTTATTACTGTGCAATATTATTATCCAATTGGTAGTATAACTAAACAGGCAATGCTTATTAGAGTGACTAGGTACAGTAATCGCTATAATATGTAATGTACTCTAGAGCTTAAATTATCTCTACACAAAACAGCCACAGTTGAAAGGTTTTAAAACATTTAATAATAAATAATAAAAACACAAGACAATACTTCTTAATACACAGTGCTAGCCAAGAGTTCAGAGATCACAGATAAATACTTAAAATAATTCAGTAGTACAGTTCTGACATCACAGGAAAACACTTTAGTCTAATCTTTCTAGTTTCTAGCTATTTCTAAGAGAAAACACAAGTCTAAGATAAACTTACTTATAGAGCAAGACAGTGCTGTGAGTTGGATGGTCAAGATAACAAAGCTTAATCCTCTCCGGTTCTCTCTGTTTAAATTGAAATTGCAGTTCTGATTCACATTACATCATTCTTCACACTTTCCTGGGGTTTCCAGGCTACACATTACATCATTCTTCACACTTCCCTGGGTTCCCAGGCTAACAGAAACTGCATTTACATTCTTAACATCTCCTTTTGTTATCTTGCAGCTGGTCAGGAAACAGAGCAATAAAAATACATTTGCATGTTTAAATCTAACAATTTAACTCCTGGTTAAAACAATAGCAAGAATTTCTTCATCTAGACCCTTCGGCACCACTGTCTACATCAAAGGGTCACCACATGCTTTACTTTGGTCCATAGAGTGCACTGTTGTCACATGTAACACTATTTCTTTACATTTAAGACAACAAGCCTACAGTTTACATTCAGATTTACAAAAGACAGAATTATCTGCAAAATTCTATCTGGCTAGGCTGGCAGCCTTCATCTATCTTTACCACTCTTCACATATCTTTCCCCGTGGAGAACTCAAGCTAGCTTTTCAAGTGACCCTTGAGAAATGCTGCTTGAGAGGGTCAGGTCTATCTGAGTATAGCTACCCCATTCCATATCTTGAGAGCCCATCTGCATTGGCATTGCTACTTCCACTGTGGTGCTGCACTGACATACCATATGCTTGCAACCCCAGGCTCCATCTTAGCAACTTGGCATTTTGCTGGCTGGCTCTTTTTAACCATGTTAGGGGGTTGTGATTTGTCATAACAGTGAATTTCCTTCCATATAGATAAGGCTGAAGTTTCTGCAGTGCCCACACTATAGCTAGACATTCATTTTCTACCGCTGCATAGCATTCCTCCCTGGGTTGGAGCCTACGACTGAGATAAACCACTGAGTGCTCTTCTCCCTCTGAAGAAATCTGGCTAAGTACAGTCCCCACCCCATGGTTCGAAGCATCCACCTGCACAATAAATTCTTTGCTGTAATCTGGACTGGCTAACACAGGGGGTCCTCCCAAAGCCTCTTTAAGTTTCTGGAATGCTTGCTCACATGCTGGGGTCCACACTACCTTATCTGTCCTGTTCTTCCTTGTCAGGTCTGTGAGGGGAGCAGCTATGGTACTATAACTGGGGATGAACTTTCTGTAATACCCCGCTGTCCCTATAAATGCCCTCACCTGCTTTATGGTAACAGGTGCAGGCCATGCCTGAATGGCTTCCACTTTGGCAGGTTCTGGCCTAGGATACGATCTACCAGCCTCTGGAAAGTCGCTGGGGCATACTTCATCCCAAAGGGCATCTTTGTGAACTCATGCAAGCCAAAAAAAGTCACAAAGGCTGACTTCTCTCTAGCACTGGGAGTCAAGGGCACATGCCAGTAACCCTTTGTAAGATCAATGGTTGTAAGATACTTAGCCCCACTTAGCTGCTCTAGGGCCTCATCTGTCCTAGGCATGGGGTAAGCATCTGACTCTGTGTGACTATTTAATTTCCTGTAGTCCACACAGAACCTGATGCTGCCATACTTCTTTGGCACCAGCACCATTGGGGTGGCCCAGGGACTGTTGGACTCTTGAATCTCTCCTAGTTCCAACATCTCCTGTACCTCCTCCCTCAGAGTCTATTGGACTCTCTCAGGCACTCTATAAGGGGCCTGCCTAATAGGCCTTTGGGGACCTGTATCCACCTGGTGCTTCCCCAGGTGGGTGCACCCTGGTATCCCAGTGAACATGTCCCCAAATTCCTGCAACACTGCTCGGATTTCTCGAACCTGGGTAGGGGATAGCTGCTGGGACATTGCTACCTCTTCCACTGAGGTATCAGCCTGAGCCTCACTGAGGAGATCAGTCCCCAGATCTCCCTCAGACTCCTCCTGCAATCCACCACAAATGCTCAGCACATCTCACCCGACATCTGCAGCAATTGGAGAGACCCCAAAAGTACCTCACCAAAAGGATAAAGGGACTCCAAAATCTGTCATATGCCGGGTTGGAGAAAACTCAGCTCTATTCTATTCAGTTACGCATACTGCTCTGAGGTGAGGTGTGCCTGGCAGTACAAGGCCATGTCCAACCAGGAATTAATGGACATGCTCCACCTCAAAAATCCAAAATCCCCAGAACCACTTAGAGCAAGCAACTTAAACTTTTACACCATATAATAGGAGGGTACTGGAGGGATAGATTTATCACTCAAAACTCCCTATGCTGTGGAATAGAATCCCGGTCCATGTGAGCCAGAGCACCTGGGGCTCTGTTCAAGAGAAATTTTTTTTTTTGATGGGAGATCATAGGTTTAGTTTACCTCATCCTCAATCATCTCGTGTCACTGGCACAACAAACTAAAAACAAACTAATTTTTATTTTTTTTTTTTCATATAAGGGTGGGTGTTACAAAACTCTGGGCTAGGCTTATAAATGCCTTTATAAGATAGGCTATACCCTAACCCCCTAATAAGGGCCTCCCTATCATGGTAAGGTTTCATCATCTTAACATGGTATATTTGTGCCCCTGCTTTCTGCCTAGCAGTTCCACCAGGTAGTTAACATCACTTACCTTTCTTACTCCCTTGTAGGGTCCCTCCCAAGCTGCTTGCAGCTTGTTGTGTCTGACAGGAATGAGAACCATTACCTGCTGCCCCACAGCATACTCTCTAGCTCGAGCATTCCTGTCATACCACACCTTTTTCTGTTGTTGGGCTTCTGCCAGGTTCTCTTGGGCTAAGCCCATGAGTTCCCTGAGCCTTGTCCTGAGGTTTAGGACTTATGCCACAACAGACTCCTTGTGAGACTCGCACTCACCTTCCCACTCATCTCAAATTAAATCTAGAGGTCCCATCACCCTATGCCCATACAGCAACTCAAAGGGTGAAAAACCTGTGGATTCCTGGGGAACCTCTCTGTAAGCCAAAAACAGATGGGGCAAATATTTTTCCCACTCCCTCTTAAACTGATCTGCAAATGCCCATAGCATGGACTTGATGGTAGAGTTTAACCTCTCAACAAAACCATTAGTCTGGGGATGGTAGGGGGTGGCCTTCATGTGCTTCACCCCACAAGACTTCCACAGACAAGCCATCAGGTCTGACATGAAATTGGAATGTCTCTCAGTCAGTATTTCTTTTGGGAAACCTACCCTGCTGAAAATCTCTAACAAAGCATTTGCCATCTTCTCTGCCTCAATGGAGGACAAAGCCACTGCCTCAGAGTATTGTGTAGCATAATCCACTACCACTAGGATATAATTTTTCCCTATGGAACTTGGGGTACTCAGAGGACCCACAATATTCATAGCTACCCTCTGAAATGGCTCTGCAATTATGGGCAAAGGCTTCAAAGGAGCTCACAACTTGTCTCCTGCCTTGCCTATCTTATGGCACTGCTCACAGGTCCTGTAGTACCCTGTTACATCTCTGGAAATTCCAGGCCAATAGAAGTTCTGCATAATACTTCTCTTTGTATGTTTTCTGTCCATATGACCTGCAAAGAGAATATCATGGGTTATGGCTAGAAGCACCAGATGGTAGGCTCTAGGCACTACCAACTGCTGTACTCTCTCACCTTCTAGCTCACCCTCAGGGGTCCACTCCCTGTATAGTAACCCTTTGTCCCAGTATACAGATTCCCCCTTTCCTTGAGAATCAGGTGCCTCCCCAGCTACCTGCCTCAGGCCTTGCAATGTAGGGTATGAGAGCTGAGCCTGTCTCAACTCTCTCCTTGTAACCCTTCCCAGCTCCCCTTCCACAGGACATCTGGCATCCTCTGACAGTGGTGCCTCACTGTCAGCTTGGGTACTACTACTCATCTCTACCTTTACTGTCACTCTGTCCAAGGGACCATCAGTACCCACAAGATGCTGTGGCTCACATTCAGTCTCACTGCTACAGAGTAGCTCCCTTCCTGTAGTAACCACCTCAGCAGTCCTGGCTGCAAGTATGCAGTCTGTCTGGGTCTCCCTCAGGCTACCAGACCCACATGCTTGTCTCCAAGCCTGACTGCATGTAACTGCATAAGTACATGGTACTGCCTCATCCAAATCCTTCCGTCTAAGGACATCTGCAGGATGGTAGTTCAATACACTTGTTTCAAGACAACCTACTATTGATATTTTGTCTTTCCCACTTACTGGCTCCCTCACCTTTGGTTTCCCACCTTGCCTCCGTGAACAGCTGTATGCCACATGGCCCCACTGGTTGCATTCAAAACATTTAACCCTAGGTCTTGGATGTGTACCTGGAATAGTGGTTTCCCCTGCTACTGGCAGATTCTGTTGGTGCAGTGTGGGCTGCCCATCATGGGTTCCTTTAGACCCATGAGCAGTACTGGGGGTCCCTTTCCTGTGCAGGGATGCCCTGCTTGCTAGGTATAGGTCTCCCTTCTTCTCCAACTCATCTGAAGTAGCACATTGTCTATCAGCTAACCAGATCCTCATGACCTCAGGCAAAGTGCTAAGGGCTTGTTCCCTCACCAAAAGGTCTGCCAGCCCTTCAAAAGTGGTGACCTGACATCCACTAACCCACCTATGGAAATAAGTGCTCAGTTCAACAACATATTCACACACACTTTCATCTGCCTTGCGTCTATGCTCACAAAACTTTCTCCTATACATTTCAGGTGTTAGCTTCCCTCTCAAACATATGAATGAAACTATCAAAATTATCCCCCTCTTTAAACTGCAGAAGAAATTTACTGAACTGTTGTGCATCTGGGATCCAGTTACTCCCTTCCCCATTACCTCCATGACTCTGGCAAAGAGTCAGCATCTCCTTCTCATGCTGCCTCTGCCTTTCCTTTTCCTCAGCTTCTAGGCGTAGCAGTTTCTCATTCTCCTCAGCCTGCAAACGTCACAGTCTCTCATAGTCCTCACTCTCTAGATGGCTCAGTCTCTCAGTTGCTTCTATTTCCACACGCTTGGCCTCCAACTCAAGTCTCTTTAGCTACAGATGGATTTTTAAGTCCTCTGCAGAAAGGTTGAGCTGTCCATTCTCCGAGGGTATTCTACCTCCACTGCCAGTCTGATTGTCCTCCTGGTTGCTGTTTTCTGTTGCAGCTGTAACCAAGGCTGCAATCAGATCTGTCTTAGTCAGGTTTCCATGTACCAGTCCCCTAACCTGGCACATCTCAGTCAGCTGGCTCTTTGTCAGCTTTCCATACCCCTCTGCTGACATGCTGCCTGCTGTTTCTAGCTATTTCTAAGAGAAAACACAAGTCTAAGATAAACTTACTTATAGAGCAAGACAGTACTGTGAGTTGGATGGTCAAGACAAAAATGCTTAACCACTCTGGTTCTCTCTGTTTAAATAGAAATTGCAGTTCTGATTCACATTACATCATTATTCACAATTTCCTGGGTTCCCAGGCTAACAGAAACTGCATTTACATTCTTAACATCTCCTTTTGTTATCTTGCAGCTGGTCAGGAAACAGAGCAATAAAAATACATTTGCATGTAGAGCTTAAATTAGCTCTACACAAAACAGCCACAGTTGACAGGTTTTAAAATATTTAACAATAAATAATAAAAACACAAGGCAATACTTCTTACTACACAGTGCTAGCCAAGAGTTCAGAGATCACAGAGAAATACTTAAAATATTCAGTAATACAATTCTGACATCACAGGAAAACACTTAAAGTTTCTAGCTATTTCTAAGAGAAAACACAAGTCTAAGATAAACTTACTTATAGAGCAAGGCAGTGCTGTGAGTTGTATGGTCAAGACAAAATGCTTAATCCTCTCTGATTCTCTCTGTTTAAATTGAAATTGCAGTTCTGATTCACATTACATCATTCTTTACAGTTTCCTGGGGTTCCCAGGCTACACATTACATCATTCTTCACACTTCCCTGGGTTCCCAGGCTAACAGAAACTGCATTTACATTCTTAACATCTCCTTTTGTTATCTTGCAGCTGGTCAGGAAACAGAGCAATAAAAATACATTTGCATGTTTAAATCTAGCAATTTAACTCTTGGTTAAAACAATAGCAAACATTTCTTCATCTAGACCCTTTGGCACCACTGTTTACATCAAAAGGTCACCGCATGCTTTACTTTGGTCTGTAGAGTGCACTGTCTCATTTTTCTAGTTCCACATGTAACACTATTTCTTTACATTTAAGACAACAAGCCTGTAGTTTACATTCAGATTTACAAATGACAGAATTATCTGCAAAATTCTATCTGGCTAGGCTGTCAGCCTTCATCTATCCTTACCACTCTTCACATATGCGACAAGGGGCATTGTACTTAATAATTGGTCTTATAAAGAAAGAATACAGGGATGTTATGACCTTCTTGAATCTAGCTGAGATATCCTTGCAAATGAGGTGGGCCTTGTAGAATGCTTTCCATACAACGGAGGCAATATGGTGGTCAAAAGTCAGTTTGCTATCAACCTTGGTGCCCAAGCCCCTCACGACTGATTGCATGCGTAGGACCTTGTTATTAATGTGATAATTTGTGGGGACATCACTCTCCCCAAAGGGGATGATGATGCATTTTTTGGCATTCAGTTTGAGGCTGCCATGTTTCTGGCACCAGTCATTTATTTGGGTGAGACTCTCTTGGAGGATGTCCACATCACTAGGGGAATTGATGACAGTGCCCAGCTTGCAGTCATCTGCAAACTTGGTCAGCTATAGCCCACTGGTTTTAGCCTGCACCACAGAAACGTATATCCCAAACAACAGAGGCCCCTAGATCTATCCCTGGGATACCCCATTCATTACAGGTCTATTGCTTGAGGTGGCCTTTCCTATTTTGACTAGGTGGGTTCTATCAGTGAGCCAGTTTGCTACCCATCTGGTAACATACGGATTGATGCCTAGTTGAGAGAGTTTATCAGTTATACTCAAGTGGGGAATAGTATCAAAGGTTTTGGCCAGATCAAGGTAGGCGGTGTGCAACATCTTACCTCATCCATGGCTTTGGTGACTGTCTCAAAGAAGTCGATCAAATTTAACAGGCATGACCACCCCTTCACAAAACCAAACTGTGTGAGAGTGAGTGTTTGGAGGTTGCCAATTTCCTTGTAAATGAGGTCCATGATAATCTGCTTCATGGCATTGCAGATCAGGTTAGTTAGGCTGATGGGTCTATAATTTCCTGGATTTGTGGATGCTCCACCTTTGTGCAAAGGGATGACAGTGGTTGTCCTCCACATGGCTGGGACAAAGTTGGTACTCAGGCTTTGGTTGAAAAGGGTACCTAATGGTGCTGCAAGTTCCTGCCTGAGTTCATGTAGGATGCAGTCTGGGATGTTATCGGGTCCCATGGAGGTTATAATTTTTGCCTTTGAGAGGGCACTGATGACTTGCTCCATAGAGATAAGGGGAGTGGGGAAAGTGCTGGAGATGTCCTGATTTACTAATGAGGAGGACAGAGGGGTGAAGTTTTCACTGAACCTGTCTGCCAGCAGGTTGGCTATATCTATGGCATTTGTATATGTGGTGTCCTTGACCACCAGGCATGAGCAGATCTGAATGTTCCTTTGAGACTGCGGACATATGTGAAGAAGGCCTTATGATTGTCTTTAGTAGATATGGCCAGTTTGGACTTGAAATTTGCTTTGGAGGATTTAATGCTTTTTACCTCAAAACGTTGCCAAACTTAAAAGCAATCTTTTACCATAAAGTCAGCAAATATTACTGTCATGGAAACTGTAACTCACAGTAAACTTCTAGGCATTATAATAGATGACAGTCTCAAATACGACCAGCATATAATGCACACCATTAAATCTACACACCAGAAAGCAGGCTGCCTTTATACAATCAATGAATTCCTTACAGATACTGCAAGAAAAACTCTAGCCACCATCTTCTCATTGCCAACTCTCTTATACACCTCTCTTATCCTAACAAACTTAAACAATACTCAAAGAAAGAAACATGACTATTGCTTCAATAAAATTTCCACCAGTCTCCCTAATAGGACACACCATTGTCATAGCTTAAAGCAATTAAACTGGCTTGAGTTACACAGCTACCTAACTTATTCACAACTGACTACAGCACACAAACTCATTCATCATCCAGAAAAATGCCCTGCACTACAAAACCTATTACTGCTCTACTGTCCAGCAAAGGACCTCCGCTTTATTAACAAATTCTTAATACTTACAGATAAGTCAAACAATGTTGCAGGAGACTCGCTTTAATCCCAATATGTTGCTAAACTCTGGAATAATATCCCCACACAAATAAAACTCTCCGATAAACTCAATAGTTTTATATCTCTGCTTAAACAACATCTTAACCATTCCTGGTTCTGCACATGCTCATCACAAGGTTAAGACTTTGTGCTCACCATACGATACTCTCCAAAGACTCTCCTTAAACAGAATATTCGCAACCTCTCACTGAAATGACAAAACAATTTTATACATAACTGCTGCCTGTGTAATCCATTAAGTTGCATCTGGACTTTTCTCTTTAGTAACGTCCACCTCTGTAAAATCTTAAAATGTATAAATGCAACTACTGTTTCTGTTTGCGTATAAATGTAAATAGAAATTTTACTTCTCTGTGTTTAACTAGAAGTTAGTATAATGCAATGTATGCAGCTTTTCTCTGCAGGCTTCCTCTGAAAATGGATATTACCCAGTTGGTCTTTCCCAGTAAACAAAGACAAATAAATAAGTAAATAATAAATAATTCTGTCCAATAGTACTCCAGTAAGATGTTGAGCATGGCAGCATTCTTCTTTCCCATCACAGCAGCCACAACATGGCATTACAAATGGTAATACTCCCCTGTTTCAGCATATTCACACAACATGGCATCCATGCATCCTAGCACTCTGGCTTCCCTCCATGGTACTCCAACATAATATCATACTTGGAAGTAATTTACTATGTCACTGTGGTACCATCACCATTAACACTGTGCCTTCTCCTGTCTCAGCAGGGTACACCAAACACAGTGTTCTGCATGCTAGTACTGCCTTAGCTCATGACTGCACACATACCAATGTATCATTAATGGCTATATTCCTTTTCCACCATTGTACAGGCCATTGTGGCACTGGTTTGGCATCACCCTTCCATCTTATTATTGGAAGACCAACATGGCATTATCTATGATAACACTGTTCTGTTGTACTACAGCAACCCCAGCATGACATTGTACATGACAAGACTCTCCTTTCATGATGTATGACACTGGATATGGCATTGCATGTGCTACCATGCTGCTTTTCTTCCATGATACCCTAGCATAGTATCAAACATGGAAACACTCAATGTCAGTGTGGTACCATCAGCATCCACTTTATTTCACATGGCATTCTGCATTCTAACCCATGATAGTGAACCCAGAATGACATCAAGAATAGTTGTACTCCTGTCACACCTTGGTACACTGTCTATAGCATTATGCACAGTAGTGCTTTCTTGTTATTTTAACCCTGATATGGCATTGTACATGGCAGTACTCTTGAGTCCCAACATGGTACTGCAGATATGGCATTGCACATGGTATCACCCTGAAGTTCCTCCATTGTGACCTCAGTATAGTACTGTAGAAGGTAACACCTGTCTGTCCCACCATGGTGACCATAGCAAGGCAACGTGCATGGCAGCACTTTCCTGTCACATCATATTACAGCCAGGATTGTACCAACCATCCTAGCCTACTTCTTTCCTACCATGGAACCCCAGATTAACATCTTACAATGACACACTGTCCTTTGTCACTCTCAGTATGACATTGTGCAAATCAGTTTACTTCTGTCCTATCACAGTACATGCAGCATGGCACTGTACATGTCAGGGTTCTCTAAAGCAACCATCATATCCTTGGCATTATATCATTTACCTTCATAAGTGCGTTATGCGTCTCTGATCATGTAGCCCAGGCTGGTATGACCTTGACCCTGAGTAGCATCCTGCCTTCACTAAGAATGATACCTCAGTATAAAGAAAAAATGATCAATTTCAACAATTGGCTAAGCTTCTGGTGTCATTCGTAGGGGATCCTGTGTCTGTCAGCCTGGGACGACATGCTCGATAAGCCGCATTGCTTTGCAAGAGACAGCTTGCACCTGTCACCCATAGGCTTTCAAATACTGGCCAAGGCTCTTGCTGCCCCCATAGTGCCTTTTTTAGGGAAGGCTCAAAAGTCAAACCCACCTCCGTAAACAGCACAATTAACAAAAAACTGAGGGTTATGCTACTCAATGCCAGGAGTTTAAATCTCAAAATGCATGTGCTCAAAGCACTCTTCAGTATGGAGAACGTTGACATCTGTGCAGTCACTGAAACCTGGTTCAAGGCTCCAGAGAGCACCCCAGCACTACGGGGCTACAACTCATACCACACGTTTTGGCCACAGAACACAGACTGAAACACAAAAGGAGGGGGTGTATCCATATTCATCAAGGATACCTACACCTCCAGGTTAGTGGTGCAGCATGATACCTCTGAGATCATCCATGTGCAACTAAAATCGGGCAAATCTGCAATGCAAATTGTGACCTGCTACAGATCACCCTCCATGACCCAGGACCACCATTCCACCTTTCTGGAGACACTGGAAAACATGAAGGTCCTACCAAACACCCTGATATTGGGCGATTTCAATTACCCTACCATTCACTGGGAAAACTACTCGAGTACAAATTCTCAGGCTCAACGCTTCCTGGAATTCATCAACTCAAATGCCCTGGATTAGCTGGTAAACTCCCCTACCAGAGGTGAAAACATGTTGGACCTGTTCATCACCAACATGGGCAACAGGTGTTCCACACCGGAGGTCAACCCATCACTGGTTAGATCAGACCATAAACTAATCACTCTGGATGTCCACACTTCACCACTACCCCCAACTAAGGAAACCACAGTAAAAAACTTTTCTAAAGCAAACTTCACTTTACTTAAGACAGAGGTGGTAAGTTTCACAGCCCCATGCTAAAGGATAACACTGCCCAAGATGCAGAAACCTTTACAAATGCACTCTATGAGCACCTACAAGGATGCATGGATCATGCCATCCCTAGCAAAACCAAGATTCACTCCTCTAAGAGAAGGAAACCAGTTTGGTGGACCCCTGCAATAAACAGGCTATACAATAGAAGGAGGAAACTAGTTCAGAAAAAAAGCAAATCCCAAGAAGGAAAGACATCCCTGATCAGTATCAGTAAGAAACTGAGGTCCCACATGAAATCATCCAAGGCTAACTTCGAAAGAAAAATAGCCAAAGATTCAAAAGATAACCACAAAGCCTTCTTTAGCTATGTTAAGAATCTAAGTGGCAACTTCCAGATATGCACTGAACTAGTGCAAAATAGCATAAAATATACTGAACCTACTGGTATTGCCAACATCCTGGCAGATAGTTTCAGTGCAAACTTCACCCCCCGTCTCACCTCCAAAAGGGCCCACAACAATACCGGAAAAGTGTAATGCCCCAAAAATCACAGAAGCACAGGTAAAAACAGCCCTTTCAAAAGCCAAAAACACAGCCTCAATGTGACCAGATGGTGGCCGAGGCTGCATCTTGCAAAAACTACAGAACGAAACAACACCCCACCTAAACACGCTGTTCAACCTCAGCCTCTCCACAGGCTATGTGCCCATAGAATGGCACACAGCAACGGTTATTCCTCTCCACAAAGGAAGGGCCACAACTGACTCTGGTAACTATTGCCCCATAAGCATGACTAGCCTGGTCTGCAAGGCTATGGAGTGCATCGTCATGGAACTCATTAACAAAGACATTGGGAACCTCCAAACACTTGACCCGACCCAGTTCGGCTTTGCTAAGGGCAGATCATGCCTACTAAACCTGGTTGACTTCTTTGAGACAAGTCACCAAGGCCATAGATGAGGGAAAGGTGGTTCACACAGCCTACCTTGACCTCGCCAAGGCTTTCGACACCATTCCCCACTCGGGTATTACAGAAAACCTCACCAGCCTGAACATAAACCCCTACATCATGAGATGGGTTGCCAACTGGCTTACAGACAGAACTCACACGGTAAGAATAGCGGGCTCCAGGTCCGACTCTAAACCAGCCACAAGTGGTGTCCCACAAGGCTCGGTCCTGGGACCCCTACTGTTCGGCATATACTTCTCAGAAGTACAGGCAAACACAGGAGGACTATGGCTAACCAAGTTTGCCGATGACTGCAATCTGGGAGCCATAATTGACTCTTTGGCTGACACGGACATCCTCCAAAAGGGCCTTACTGAGATGGACACCTGGTGTCAAAGTCATGGTCTCAAGCTAAATGCCAAAAAATACATAGTCATCCCATTTGGGAAAAACAAAACACCCATGAATTACCACATAGGTGGCAGCCCCCTTAATACAGAAGAGGTAATAAGAGATCTGGGGACCCAGGTAGATAGTAATCTCTCCTTTGACAATCATATTGCCAAAGTAGTTAGGAAATCCTTCTATGTGGCCCATCTAATTACTAAAGGGTTCGCATCTAGAAATAAAGAGGTTATAGTGCCCCTGTACTCATCACTCATTAGACCCATCATCGAGTACTATGCCCCATTTGGGGTGTACCTCACAAGACACTTCCAACAGCTGGAAAGACCACAAAAGTACCTCACCAAGAGGATTACTGGTCTCAAACATATGTCCTATGCAGCCCGACTGAAAAAACTCTGGCTGTACTCAGTGGCATATTGCTTACTCAGAGGTGATCTCTGCCTGACTTACAAAGCCATGTCCAACTCAGAATTGATGGATATGCTCCACCTAAAGAAATCCAAGTCACTGCGAGCCACACGCTCTAGTGAGCTAAACCTCACCACAACAATAAATAGAACATGCTGGAGGGATAGATTCCTGTCACAGAGACTCCCCATGCTTTGAAACAAAATTCCAAATTATATCAGACAAAGCCCCTCACTAACACTCTTCAAGAGAAACCTTGACGAGTGCATGGGTAACAGAAAATACACCCCTGGGATCACTTCATTGGCTCTGCTTGACAAGAGGATCAGTTAATTAATCAATGGGGCGGCGAAAGCTGACACACACTGACTAGGCTTGTAAATGCCCTCGGGCAGATAGGCTAGTACCTACCTATGAACTTATGCACTTGTGCGACTCCACTTTGTGTGAAACGAGGTTTGCAAAGTTGTAAAACCTCAACAAAAAATTGTCCAAATGTGCAATGGGCGAATGCATATTGGCATTCGCTCTTTGCAGATTCGACATTGTGGGTGCGGATTACACTATAGCGGGATCAGGAAATGATCCCATTTCCCCACTGTAGTGTGATCTTATAGTTGGTATATTAAAGTAGGGGTGGTGTGGGGGTGGATCCCTCCACACAGGGGTGCAGGGGGGCTTGCCCAACTGCATTATGCTGTGTCTTCAACATTTTAATTAGAAAGTCAGTGAATTAGCTGTTTGATTTGTGTCTTCGACATTTTAGTTCGAAAGTCAGTGAATCAGCTGTTTGATTTGCTGACTTTTGAACTTCTGAGAATGTTGAAGTTTGAATTTCGCACATTTGGTTTTCCCAAATGCATGATCGATATAGTCCATTATGACAATATGAAGGTAAACCTCATGAATATCTGTGCTCTTGACCCACCATTGTACCTCAGAATGATATGATGCATGGCATCATGCACCTGTTCTTTCACTTGTCTGTGCCACAGTGGTACCAACAGCATGGCATCATGCATCTGTTCTTTCACTTGTCTATGTCACAATGGTACCAACAGCATGGCATCATGCACCTGTTCTTTCACTTGTCTGTGCCGCAGTGGTAGCAACAGCATGGCATCATGCATCTGTTCTTTCACTTGTCTGTGCCACAATGGTACCAACAGCATGGCATCATGCACCTCTTCTTTCACTTGTCTGTGCCACAATGGTACCAACAGCATAGCATCATGCACCTGTTTTTTCACTTGTCAGTGCCGCAGTGGTACCAACAGCATGGCATCATGCATAGTAACACTTTCCTACCATAGTAACATACTTGGCAACATTTTTCTTTTCTACTGTGGTAGCCTTAGCATAGCATGGTATATGTCTTGACCTCTGTCCCACCATGGTATCCTCCCATGTCATGTTTAATGCTGACAGTCTAATGTCCCACTGTTGCACCTCAGAATGGTATTGTGCATGGTTGCATTTTGCAGTCCAGTTGTTTACCCTCAGCATAACACCTTACATATCAGCACTCTCTTTCCATCCCTGGTTTCCCCAGAATGGCATCAATCTACTTTCTTATCATGCTGCCAGTGGCATAGTATTTTCTGTCCTACCATGATACTTCTAGCATGGCATTGTGAATGTCAATATTCTCCAGACCCATCATCATACTCCCAGCATGTTTTCAGAAATGGAAGAAATCTTCTGTCCTGCTATTATTCCTTCAGTATGGCATCAATCATGGTAGCCCAGTGCAGTTCCACAGTGGTACTCTAGCATGCCATTATGCACAGTAGCACTGTCTTGGACCACAACACTCAATCATTACAAAAGGCATGGCTGCATTCGGTTATGCTACTTCTGTACCCCCGATATGGCAGCACTACCCAGTGCCACAGTGGTATCCCAGTAAGCAATCATCAATGGTAACATTCTTCTGAATAACCTCGAGGTCCTTGGCATGGCTGTACTCTTTTTTCCTGAAATACTACTCCTGATTTGGCATGGCACACATAAGTACCCTTCTGCCCTGTCATGCTCATCCCAGCATTGCAGAGGTATAGTAATATTCACCTGTCTCACCATCATACCCCAGTATGGCACAGTGCATGGCAGTACCCTCCTGTCCCCTATGGCACAATTAGTACGGCATGGTGTCCTATCATGATACCCCCACAATGGCATGGCAAATTGCAGTATTGTTGTTTCTCACATGTATAGCCAACACAGCTTGGTACATGACAGTAGTCTTTCATTTATTCCCAGCATGGTATGATGCATGGCAGTACTCATATGTTCCATCATGGCACCCCTGGTGTGGCATGATCCACAACATTTATTTTCTGTTCCACCATGGTACCCTTTGCTTGGCATCACATATTGCAGTTTTATTGTGCTGCACCATGGTACTCCTGCATGGAATGGTGTATGACAATACCCTACATCTGTCTATTCTACTCAGCATGACATGATGCACGGCAGTACACTTTTGTCCCATCACAGTGCCTCTGGCACGGCATGGTGCATGGAAGTACTCTCATAGGTAGGTACTAGGCTGTCTGCCCGAAGGCATTTATAAGCCTAGTCAGAATGGGTAGGCTTTAGCCACTCCCTTAGATTAGTTCCCCGTGTCTCTGTCCAGCAGAGCCATTGAAGTGATCCCTGGGGTAAACTTTCTGTTTCCCATCCACTCGTCAAGGTTTCTCTTCAAGAGGGTTAGTGAGGAGCTCTGCCTAATGCAGATTGAAATCTTGTTCCAAAGAATGGGAAGTCTCTGGGACAGGAATCTATCCCTCCAGCACATCCTATTTATTGTTGTGGTGAGGTTAGATCTCTGGAGCATGTGGCTTGAGGGGATATGGTTTTCTTTAGGTGGAGCATGTCCATCAATTCTGGGTTGGACATGGCCTTGTATGTCAGGCAGAGATCACCTCTGAGTAGGCAGTATGCAACTGTGTACAGCTGGAGTTTTTTCAGTCAGGCTGCATAGGGCATCTGCTTCAGGCCAGTGATCCTCTTGGTGAGGTACTTTTGTGGTCTTTCCAGGTGTTGCAGGTGTCTTGTAAGGTATATCCCAAATGGGGCATTGTACTCTATGATGCATCTGATGAGTAATGCATAGAGGGGCCCAATGACCTCTTTCGATCTGGATGCAAACCCTTTTGTGATTAGGTGGGCCACACAGAAGGATTTTCTAACCACTTTGGCAATGTGATTATCAAAGGAGAGGTTATTATCTACTTGGGTCCCCAGATCCCTTATTACGTCTTCCATATTTAGGGGGCTACCACCTATGTGGTAGTTTGTGGGTACTTTGTTTTTTCCAAAGGGGATGACTATGCACATTTTGACATTTAGCGTGAGGCCATGGTTTTGACACCAGGTATCTGTCTCAGTGAGACCCTTTTGGAGGATGTCTGTGTCAGCTGGAGAGTCAATTATAGCCCCTAGTTTGCAGTCGTCTACAAACGTGGTCAGCCATAGTCCTCCTGTGCTTGCCTGTACCTCTGTGAAGTATATGCTGAACAGGAGGGGTCCTAGGACTGAGCCCTGGGGAATGCCACTTGTAACGAGTTTAGAGTCAGACCTAGCTCCCGCAACTCTTACCATGTGGATTCTGTCCGTGAGCCAGTTGGCAACCCATCTCATGATGTAGGGGTTTATGTTCAGGCTGGTGAGCTTGTCTATAATACCTGAGTGGGCAATGGTGTCAAAGGCCTTTGCAAGGTCTAGGTAGGCTGTGTGGACCTTCTTTCCCTCATCTATAGCCTTGGTAACTGTCTCAAAGAAGTCCACCAGGTTTAGGAGACATGATCTGCCCTTAAAGCCAAACTGGGTAGGGTCCAGTGTTTGGAGGTTTCCAATGTCTCTGTTAATGAGATCCATGATGATGCACTCCATAGCTTTGCAGACCAAGCTAGTCAGGCTTATAGGGTGATAGTTCCCGGGGTCCATTGTGGCTCCACCTTTGTGGAGTGGAATAACCATTGCTGTGCACCACTCTGTGGGCATGTAGCCTGTGGAGAGGCTGAGTTTTAACAGTGTGTTTAGGTGAGGGGTTAGTTCATCTTTGAGCTTGTGTAGGATGCAGTCTGGGACACTGTCCGGTCCCATTGATGCTGTGTTTTTGTCTTTGGAGAGGGCTGTTTTAACCTGAGTGTCTGTGATTTCAGGGGCACTACATTCTTCTGGTATAGTTATGGGCCCTTTTGCGGGTGAGAGGGGGGTGAAGTTTGCACTGAACCTGTCTGCCAGGATGTTGGCTATATCGGTCAGTTCAGTGTATTTTGTGCCATTCTGCATTAACTCCGAGCAGATCTGAGAATTGCTACTTAGATTCTTGACATAGCTAAAGAATGCCTTGTGGTTATCTTTGGAGTCCATGGCAGTTTTTCTTTCAAAGCTAGCCTTGGATGATTTTATGAGGGAACAAAGTTTCTTGCTGGTACTGATCAGGGACGCCTTCCCTTCTTGGGATTTTACTCTTTCCTGTAGTAGTTTTATCCTTCTATTGTATAACTTGTTTATGGCATGGGTCCACCAGACTGGTTTCCTTTTCTAGGAGGAGTGAGTCTTGGTTTTGTTGGGATAGCATGATCCATGCATTCTTGTAGGTGCCTGTAGAGTACATTAGTAAAGGATTTTGCAGCTTGGACAGCGTTATCCTTTAGCATGGGGGATTTGAAACTTCCCACCTCGGTCTTAAGTAATGTGAAGTTTGCTTTTATAAAGTTTTTCACAGTGGTTTCTTTGACCGGGGGTGGTGACAGAATGTGGATATCCAGAGTGATTAGTTTATGGCCAGATCTAACCAGCGAGGGGTTGACCTCTGGTGTGGAACACCGGCCACCCATGTTGGTAATGACCAGGTCCAATATATTGTCACCTCTATTGGGGGTGTTGACCAGTTGATCCAGGGCATTTGAGTTTATAAAGTCTAGGAAATGTTGGGCAAGGGAGTTTGTACTTGAGTAGTTCTCCCAGTTAATGTTTGGGTAATTGAAATCACCCAATATCAGGGTGTTTGGTAGGACCTTTAAGTTTCCCAGTGTTTCTAGGAATGCGGAGTGGGTGTCCTGGGACATGGTGGGTGATCTGTAGCAAGCTATAATTTGAATAGCAGTTTTGTTCATTGTTAGTTGCATGTGGATAATCTCTGAAGGATTGTGCTGTGCCACTAACCTGGAGGTGTGGGTATCCTTGATGAATATGGATACTCCCCCACCTTTTGTATTTCGGTCTGGGTTTTGTGGCCAAAATGTATGGTATGAGTTGTAGCCTGGTAGTCCTGGGGTGCTCTCTGGAGCCTTAAACCAGGTTTCTGTTACTGCACATATATCGATTTTCTCCATACTGAGGAGTGCCTCGAGTGCGTGCATTTTGAGGTTTAGACTTCTGGCATTGAGTAGCATTACCCTCAGTTTCTTGTTACTTGTGCTATTTACGGCAGTCAGTTTGTCTTTTAAGCCTTGCCTAAAATAGGCATCTCCTGCCCCATCATGGTAACTCTGGAATGGCACTGAACTTGGCACTACTCTCGTGCCCTAGTATGGTAACTCTAGCATGGCATTACTCTCATGTTATATCACTGTACTACCAGTATGGCATGGTAGCACCCATCAGTCCCTCCACACTACCCACATAGTATTGTGCATGGCAGTATTCTCCTGTTACATCATGGTACTGCCAGTATAGCATGGTAGCACCCTTCAGTCTATCCACACTACCCCAGAATTGTATTGTGCATTGCAGTACTCTCCTGCTACACTACGTAACTGCCAGTATGGCATGGTAGCACCCTTCAGTCTCTTATAGTACACTAGCATGGCACTGAGCATGGCAGTACTCTTATGTTGCACCATGCTACTGCCAGTATGGCATGGTATCACCCTTTAGTCCCTCCACAGTATCCCTGCCGGACATTGTTCATGGCAGTATTTTCCTATCCCACCATGGTACTGCTAGCACAGCATGGTGTGTGGTAGTTCATAGTTCAAAGTATATCTGTGTTTAGGCCAGAGGCAATGATAGAACACAGCTTTCACATTTGCAGTATATACTAAATGGCCAGCCGAAGAATATTCAGCATAGTGGCATCTAAAACATATTCATAGAATTGGAGTTATGAACTGGGAGCTTATTCCATAAACAAGTAATGTTGTAAGAAGTGAATTTAAAACATCTAACTATTCGACAAGAAAGAAGATGGTAACTAAAACTGATATTACTATCTTGTAACAATCTTTCAAAATAAGTTAACTTCAAATCCACCAAAATTCTTAATTCCTCATTGTGTATAGCTTTGAACCTTAAGGATAATCTGTCTCTTGTAATGCAGCAGTGAATGGAAAATATGTCTCGTAGTTGAAGCCAGTTAGAACAATTAAGATCTTGAACATCAACTGTGCATCTAGTAAATATTCTTTGTACTCCCTCAAGGAGAATTAAATTACCCTTAGAAAAGAAGCAAAATGTAAAATTTGACTCGATAATTGGCTTAACATCTGAGACGCTGACATGGAGGAATGGGCATGCACATCCTGGGGGGGTTGCTCATCAATGATGTTGTCTGATGGTTGTCTGAGGGGTGGTATAGTCCATAGCTCTTCTATGCTGTATCAATGAATGGAGGGGAGGATGTAGGAAAATCCAGTAGGTCATAAAAAAAATCCCACAGCTGATGGTTGATGGTTGAGACCACCCATGACCCCCTTAAGATCTAGACTGGCCCCAGCACATACTGAAGCAAGTTTAGGGGTGACAGGAGAAGCCAGAAGACCCCCATGATGGATGTGTCACTGGAGTAGAAGAACTGTAGGATAATGCAAGCTGGGCAAAAAAATAAATAATTAATTTGACTAACATGTTAGAAATATTTTTATAAGTAAAGCAGCTCTACAATGAAAACTTCTGAAAATCTAACCACATACTTTTAGGGGTTTAGATATGATCACTGAAGCATGGGCTTTAAAATTCAGTTTGCGGTTGATCTGTACACCAAGATATTTAAATTAGGAAGTACTCCCATGAGAAGTATTCCCCAAAAAGATATTATGATTGATTTTCAGAGGCCCAAATGTCATGAAATTGCATTTACTGAAACTGATGTTAAACCTTAATGTGATATCTGCATATTTTGCAATCCAAAGGCTTTCATGTGTAGGCAGAAAAGAGAACACCATGTTGAAAATTGCCAGACCTAAAACAGAATCCTGAATACCCTTCATTCCAGCAGTAGTAATCCTAATAATGCATTGTGCATGGTAATGCCCTTCTGTCCCATCACTGTAACTCTAACACAACTTTAGGCATGGCAGCACTCTCCAGTCCCATCACAGCAGCCACAACATGGCAATGTGGATGGTAACACTCTTCTATCCCACCATGGCAATCACAGTATGGCACTGTGTATAACAGTGCTGTCCTGTTGAAATATACTACACCCAACAGGGGCTCACACATGCTAGTTTGATGCTTTTTCTTCCATGGTCCACAGCATAATACAATACATGGGAAGCACTCTTCTATGAATTCACCACTAGGCCATAAGCATGCATGTTACTGTAGTACTGTCAGCATGACATAGAACATGGTAGTATTCTTCTGTCCTACCATGGTACACTCTACACGATATTCTGCATGGCAGCACTCTCCTATTCCAAGATGGTGCACCTAACATAGTACCATAAATAGCTGTATGATTGTCCAACCATGGTACACACAACATGGCAGCACATACTCACCATTTTAACTCCAATATGGCATTGTACATGGCAGTACTCTTGACTCCCACCATGGTACTGCAGATATGGCATTGTACATGGTAGCACCCTATAGCTCTTCCATCGCAACCCCTGTTGGAAGGTAACACTCTTCTGTTGCACCATGGTGACACCAGCATGGCAGCTTACTCCTGTCACATCACAGTTGGATTGTATCAAGCATCCTAGTCTATTTTTTCCCTACCATGGTACTCTAGCATATCATCTTACATGGAAGCATTGTCTTTTATGATTCTCCTCTGTCACTATGATATCATCAGCATGACATCATACATAGCAGTAGGGTTACTATTAAAAATTAGACGTACCACTGTACGCCTATGAAGTATTTGAACTACATATGTTCGCATAGTTCATATGTGTGCAGGCTACAATTTTGAACGTTATATTTGCAAATGTACTGAGCATTCGCAAATATGAATATTCCAAGGGACGTATATGGATCGCAGTACAGTGCAGTTAGGGAAATACATCCCTTTCCTCACTGGAGTGCAATCTCGGAGTTGGAATATATAGTTAGGGGGGTGCAGGGGGGCTTGCCCCCCTGCATAAATGGAATGTTAGCTGTAGTAGTTAGGGAGTTACAGCAAAGGTGGAATTGCTGTTAATTGCCTTAAAATGTCGTATTCAACATTTTCGACATTAACAGCTCATTTTAGACATTAGGACTGTTCAGTAATGTGCACTTTCAGATGTATAATTCCCTGTTTAGTACCGCTTTTATTTTGACTTTCGATATTTTAATAGTAAATTATGGTAGTGCACTTATCATTCTCTTTTCCTTCTTGATATTCCCAGCATGGCATCAAGCATGACAGCAATCTGTGCAACCATTGTACCAATGCTTGGCATGATGCATGACAACACTCTGGTATGTAACCATGCTACTCCCCAGCATGGACTAATGCATGACATCACTCTGCTGTGTAACTATGACATCACAGATTATTATCATGCATGACAGCACTCTGTGCAATCATTCTGCCAATGTGGCATCATACATAGCAACACTTTCCCACAATGGTACTCCTAATATGGTAGCATGCATGGCAACATTCTGTTCTACTATGGTAGCCTTAACATAGCATGGTACATGGTAACACTATTGTAGTCCCATCGTGGTATTATTATCTTGGTATGGTGAATGGCAGCACTGTCCTGTCCCATCATTGTACACCAAAATGTCATTGTGCATCACTGCATTTCTAGTCCATTTTTTATACCTGTACAGTATGTTGTATAATAGCATGCGCTTGTCCTTCCATGATTTCTCCAGTATGGCAGAATGCTCCTCTGTCACCATGGCAACCCTGGCATGGTAACATCTGTCCTACTATGGTACTCAAAGCAGGCATTGTGACTGCAAGTACTCTCCCATTATTATACTTCCATCATGATATCACACACGGCAGCAGTCTTTGCAATCTTCTGTCGCTTCATTATATCCCCAGTATAGTATCACAGATAATAGCACTGCCCTGGTTCCACAGTGATACCCTAATATGGCATCATGTATGGTAGCACTGTCTCAGTTGCAACAGAGCATCTCTGTGGCAACATACATAGTAGCACTCGCCTTCCTCTATGGTACCTCAGCATGGCAATGCTGCCCAGTCTTACACTGGTATCCTAGCAAGGCATCATAAACAGTAACAATCTTGTGCCACACCATGGTGCCCCTGGCATTTCATGGTCCATGTCAGTACTTTTCTGCCCCAATATGGCACCACTGTTGTGGCATTGTGCATCCCAGTACTCCTGTGTAGTGTTACAGTAGCCTCAGCATAGCATAGTGCATGGCAGTACTCTCATGTCTTACTATGGTACCCTAGCATGGCATAGTACATGGCAATACCTTTCTACCCTTCACAGTACACTTAGCATGACAGTACTCTTCTGTCTCACCATGGTGTACACCATTGCTTCATAACTAGCAGTACTTTTGTATTCCACCTTGTTATCACCACCATGGCATAGTACATGACAGTGCTCTCTTGTCCTACTACAGTATCTGCAACATGGCATGGTGCATGGCAGTACTTTTATGTCCTACTATGGAATCTTAGCATGGCATAGTACTTGGCAATGCCTTTCTGTCCCTACACGGCACCCTTAGCATGACAAAGTGCATGATAGTACTCTCCTGTCCCACCATGGTATACCCAATTGCATGCTAATTGAGAGTACTTTTGTGTTTCACCTTGGTATCCCCAACATAGGACAGTAAATGGGAGTAGTCTCCTGTCCTACCAGGGTATTCCCAACATGGCATGGTGCATAGCAGTACTTTCCATTCCATAATTATTATAGGTTCATAAGTGTTTACTAGGTTAACGACCACTAGGCCCTTTTTAAGCCTAGTCACACATTCCAAATTTCTGACAAGTTCTGGTACCCTTGATAAGTGTAAGCACAGACTTGGGAGATTAACCATTTACAGACTGCCTGTGTCCATTAGAGACATGGGTGCCAAACTACAGATGACTTTCCTGTTCCCATCCAACTGTCCAACTTACACTTGAATTGGGTTAGGGAGGAAGTCTGCTTCACATTGACGGGGAGCCTGTTCCAGTGAAAGGGTAGCCTCTGGGATACATACCTGTATCTCCAGCAGGGCCTATTTATATCACAGGCAAGGTTTAAGTCTTTAGAATGGGTAATTCTGGTGCAGTTTGTTTTGTTGATATGCAGGAGGGCCATCAGAGTGGGGTCTGACAATGCCCTGTATGCCAGACATAGATCTCCCCTCAAAAGCCTGTAGAAGCCAGAATAAAGGATAGGGCCTTGAGGTGGTATGCACAGGACATGTTACTTATGCTCTATATTCTTTTAGTGAGGTACCTCTGCGGACATTGCAACTGTTGCATATGCCTGGTTAGCTACATACCAAAGGGGCACTGTATTCAATGATAGGTGTGATTAATGCCAAATACAGTGGAACAATAACCTCCTTGGACCTAGATGCCATACCTTTGTTTATAATTTGCACAACATAGAATGATTTCTTCACTACTGTAGAGAGATAAGTGTCAAAGGCTAGATTGATGTTTATGTGTGTCTCTAAGTCCTTGACTATGGGGTCAGCCACTCAGCTCTTAGGAGTGTGTTGTTAATATGATAGTTACCAGGGGTGGATGAGTTCCCAAAGGATACTATATTTGCATTTCTTGGCATTTAGTATTAGTCCATGGCACTGGCACCAATTATTTCTCTGTGTCAGCCCTTCCTAGAGAACATTTGTCTTGGTGGGGGATTCAATGACAGCTCCTAACTTACAATCATTTACAAATTTAGTTGGCCAGAGGCCACTGACAATGGTTTTGACTTCAGAGGAGTAAATACCAAAAAGCAGCAGTCTCAGGACTGATCCCTGAGGGACCCCACTTGTGATTGGCGTCTTTGTAGATGTGAACTCCTCAATTCTAACTTTCTGGGTCCTGTCTATCCACCAGGTGACATAAGGGTTTGTAGCTAACCGCTTGAGTTTATCAACAATGCCTGAGTAGAGTATTGTGTCAAATGCCTTGGACAGGTCAAGGTGAACCATTTTGCCCTCATCCATTGCTTTGGTGACCTTCTCAAAGAAGTCCACCAGGTTCAGTAGGCATGACCTGCCCTTGACAAAACCAAATTGGATTGATCCAGTGTCTGGAGGTTTCCTGTGTCATTACTGATTATTTCCATAACAATTCTTTCCATGGCTTTGCATATGAGACTAGTGAGACATATAGGTCTGTAGTTTTCAGGGTCTGTAGATAGCCCACTTTTGTGCAGCAGGATGAGTATTGCTGCTGTCCATTCATGAGGCATGAAGCCTGTTTGGAGGCTACAGTTAAATAGCAATTCCATTGGGCCTGATAGGTCATGTTTCATGCTATTTATAAGGCATCCTGGAATACTGTCTGGGCCCATTGATGCAGTGTTCTCAGTCTTAGATAGAGCAGTAAGGACCTACTCTCTAGTGATAGCAGGGAAGTTATATTTGATGTCATTTCCTGAGGGAAGGTTGAGGGGGTAAAGTTTGAGCTGAATTTGTCAGCCAGTATGTTTGCCATACTTTCTGCCAAAATATAGGTGGCTCCATTAACAATCAGCTCTGCCCACAATTGTGTATTGCCTTTGAGGTTGTGGTCCTAGCTAACCATGAGTTGTGATTGCCCTTGACGTGGGAGACCAAATTTACCTCAAACTTGGTTTTGGTAGACTTTATTTGTCCTCTGAGTTGTTTGTTTAGTTTGATGAGAGTGCTTTTATTCTGCTGGGTGCTGCACCTCCTAATTTTTTGCCATAATGTTTTTCCTTTTATTATACAGCCTATTGATGTTGTGATTCTACCAAGGTCGATTGTTTTTTAGTTAGTTCTGTACTTCTTCCTGATGGGTACAGCTGCTTCTGTGCAGCTATTAACATGCTTAAATAAGATTTTTGTGAACAGTCCCCCTTAAGCAGCAGTGTTCTCAGGGTTTATGGGGGCTTGAATTTTTGCCAGGTTATCACTTAATAGTAGGAGGTTAGATGTTGCTGTATGTACTCCCATCGTGGAATGGTGCCTGGCAGTACTTTTCTATCCCACCATTATTGCTCCCATCATGGCATGGTGCATGACAGTACTCTTTTATCACACCATTATTACTCCCATTCATTGCATGGTAGTACTATTCTATCCCACCATTATTACTCCCATCATGGAATGGTGCATGGCAGTACTCTTCTGTTCCACCATTATTACTCCTATCATGGCATGGTGCAGGGCAGTACTCTTCTAACATACCATTATTACTCCCATCACAGCATGGTGCATGGCAGTACTCTTCTCTTCCACCATAATCACTCCCATCATGGCATGCTGCATGGCAGTACTCTTCTATCATACCATTATTATTACTACCATTATGACATGGTGCATGGCAGTACTCTTCTATCCCACCATTATTACTCCATACATGGCATGATGCATGGCAGTATTCTTCTACTCCTACCATTATTACTCCATGCATGGCATGGTGCATGGCAGTACTCTTCTACTGCTACCATTATTACTCCATACATGGCATGGTGCATGACAATACTCTTCTACTCCTACCAATATTATTCCATTCAGGGCATGGTGCATGACAATACTCTTCTACTCCTACCATTATTATTCCATTCAGGGCATGGTGCATGACAATACTCTTCTACTCCTACCATTATTATTCCATTCAGGGCATGGTGCATGGCAGTACTCTTCTATTCTATCATTATTACTCTCATTATAGCATGGTGCATGGCAGTACTCTTCTATTGCACCAAGGTAGGTCTAACATGGCAAGGTGAATGCAAGGGTATCTCTAGTATGGAATAATACCTGCCAGTGCTCTATGTTCCCACCATTTAGATGCACTGAATTGCTGTAATTTATCCAAATTGTTAATGTTAAACCAGGGCTTCATCCTCTTTGGCTGAGGAGTTGAAGTTCCTCTTACATACCATGTTATGGCATACAACAAAATACAATTTTTTGTGAACTACTTTAAGTCTTGTTGTGTCTTTCGGCTTTTCCCGGTTAGGGGTCGCCACAGCGGAACTCCGGTCCGCTAATGATTGGCAGTAGATTTTTACGTGCCAAGTTGCCGGCCCTGACGCACACCCTTCAACGAAGGTACACCCAATCATGCATGTCTCCACACAGAAGACGCTCTAGCTGAGAATCGAACAAGACAATGTCTTACTGTGAGGCGACAACACTACCGCAGTACCACCACCGCAGTATTAAGTCTAATATGTAATATTTAGTAATCAATATACATTTAAATGAGAGACAGGACAAAAGTTTAGATGCTGCCATTTTCAAGAGCTTTACTTTTACACTGTATAATAATGAAAAGGAAGCAGGGCAAATGATTCACATACTAGTAATCTGAACAGTGCTAAGGGCACCAGTTATGTAAAGTGATTCACCCAGTATGTTACATTCTCATTTTTCAGAAACCAAATTATCTTAGTCACTTTCCTTTATGTAGACTTGTGCATGTATTACAGACACTTTTATAGCTTCTACAAATAAGTTGCTATAGACTTATGCTTTCTGCTCATGTAATTATTTATACAACAAACATTTTCTTTTCTGGAAATCCCATTTCTATTAGATATCCAAAATACTTCATTATAAATACATTAAGAAATGTTTACTTTCAGTCTTTTCCCTCAGTTATGATCTTTCAAATGATCACGCCGTCTTTCAGTTTTCCACATCTGGAGTATTCGAGGAACATTGCTGCTTTTGTGGTATTAGCTGACATGGATGTAGATGGACACTTTTTTACTACATCAGTTTTTGAATAGTTCCAGGGCCAGCTCTCGCTATATGTTTTAGAATATTCCAATCACACCTGTTCTACACTACTTGAAGCACTAGTTGTTTTATTTAGTTCATTTAGGATATTTTTTTACTGGGTTAGTTCCATTAGGCCTGCGATCTACTTGCAGGGGAGGCTCAGAGTGCTCTTTATTAGGACTGGAGAGAAATTGGCTAGGGCAATGCAACAGAGGTAGACATTTGCTTTACAGGTTGAAACCTACTCATTTTGAACACCTGTCTTCTGTTTATTCTTAACAACTTTCCATTTGCAATTTGGACAACAAATGATCTTGGATGAACACTTTTCTTCATCATAGCTACTTTTGACTGATTTCTTTCTTAAATACTGCTTTATTCTTAACTTATTTCACTTTAATGAAGATAACCATCTTACTCATGTATAAACAATATTTGCTGGGTTTCTCCATCAGAATCTTTTGAATTTGATACTTATTTTCAGATATGGAAGCAGATGTGCAGGAATTTTTCCTTTCAGCCAGAGATGTAAGTAAATCAACTGGCGGCCACAACCAAAAAGCTCATCCAAAGTCATGGAGCAAAAAAATAAAGTAAAATAAAATAAAATAAAATAGTCATATAAAGGTAAATATAGTCATTTCCACAGCTGCTTAAATGATTGCTAGTGACTGTCAGTGCTGTACCCATGGCCAGTTGTTAACTCTATACCCCTAACAGCTTGCACTCAAGGCAGCCACCCCCTTCTCCCCACCAGCTATGTTACTGGTTTCAATCTTTGACACATAAGTAACTGAGCAGGCTATAGAACAGTATCTTGCAAAAGAATACATACACACACACACAAACACACACACATATATATATATGTCGAAAGATTTTACTCTTCTAACATATTCTGGAAGAATCACACCAAGTTCTTGTAAGCAAGTAAAACAGCTTTATTTTACATGCATGGAGATCTGCTACATGATAGTAATATGCCAGCAGTCTGGTTACTTGTACTTTGAGTTCTCCTTATATAGACCCTCCTGCACGTACATACACGTAGCACACAGAACATTCATTAAAATTGATAGTTTGATTACTTGTTTTTACCAGCCAGTACCACAGTTATTCTTGCACCATTAACTTTATCAGCAGTTAAAGATTAACTCCTGCATTCCTCAGTGATCAACATTTTCCAGAACATTTCAGTTTGCACGCAGTGAACATTTTTCTGCTTAACCCTTTAAATACAGAATACAAAATATGTTGACTTCAGTATTTTTCCACATTTCCCCCCTTACAACATTTTGTATACTGTTTATTTTACACAATCCCAGATACGTTGTATACCTTCTCATAATCAGAGAAATATGCTTTTGTAGCATTGGCAGAGATAACCTTCGATATTATCATTTTGATACATGGTATGCAACAGCAGCCAAGCAGCAAAAATATGATTGCACCAACACATACAGCAATTAAAATGTTCATCAACACAGAACCCCAGTTTCCAAACAGATTTTGGAAAAAGTCAGTCAAGGGGTTTGGACCAGGTTTAGTCAGTTCAGAAACTTGTTGAATTATTTCAAGATGGCTCTGAATCGCGTGCTCGTTGTCAGGGATGAACGAGCAGCACTCCTTGTGTATCAGAGCGCAAGTACCTCCTTTCGCCGCTAGGGTGAAATCGAGCGCCATACGGTTCTGCAACACTACTGTTCTCATCGCCGTTAATTCGTCCGTCACCAATTCTAGCGCTGAAAATGTCGCATTACTCAGAGTCTCTAACAGTTTTGACAGTTTTCTCAGTTCCCAGATGGATTTTACTGTCCCATATGCTGGCAAAATACCAGCCCAAGCAATTACATCATCGCCTAGGTCCATATGTGAGAGTCCTTTGCTGCTGACGTGTGCCAAGTCATGGTGATAAATCCATGACGCATCAATGTTACCAACGGGATTAATAGGTTTATTAAGAGAACGTGCATTTCAGATTTTACCTTGAGGCAACGCATTTGCATGCCTGATAGCTGGTATCAGATATCCCAAAAAACAACTTCCTGACCAGCCATATGGTAACCATTTATATGCTTTCCTACCACAAATAAAATAACAATCATTTGTTTTGATGGTAATATTGGTTGCAAATTCATAACTCCCATTTGGCTTTAGCCCTTAAATAACAGGCCATATACATACAGCATTTTTCAACAAAACTAATATCATTTACATTGATGTCTTTTTTATAGCTCCAAACTTGGTCTCACACTGCCCTTCTAGGGTACAATTATGAACTATTGTCAAATTACATTGGCTCAGCCCCACCTTAACTTTCCCAATCTTTTGAAAACACACTGTTCCATTTTGGCGCCCAGAAGAGGCAGCGCCACCTTGTCTCTCAGTGGTACTTCTGTGGTTTCAAACAACAAACTATTCCAAGTATCATTTATTCCCAGAGGGCTGTCCCTAACATTAAGCCACTGTGTACAGTAGGTATTGCAGTACATACCCAACAATTTGAGACATTCATTGAGGATGCATATGCATATTTAATCGCTTGATATGTATTAAAGTTTGGATGCCAGCTGGTGTGTTTGTCTCTTTTTGAATGGCTAGGTCCATTAAAAGACAGAAATGTCCAAAACAGAAATATTACAATCACAATAGTTATAAACAATAAAACATTGCAATAGAACCATTTTCTCTTATTCTCATTATTGTCCTTCATGATTGCTGCTGTCTGTTTGTTCCTCAGGGGAACGCAAGTCGTTATTTAACTTAAAATGTTTTATGATTTTGCAGTGCGTTAGGTGGATCCATGAGGACCTTTCTTTAATCCGAACTGCTGTTGGAGTTGCGATTAGCACCTGGTAGGGCCCTCCCATTTGGGGATGCCCAATTCTTGCGTTTATTATTTTGATCCAGACCCACTCCGGGTCTGATTTCCGTGATCTTGTCGTCTCTTGAACCTGAAAAACAATCATTCGTTAAACAGCTGTTAGTATTGGTCAGCATTTTCCTCATGTACTCAGCTATCTCCTCACCCTCACGCCCGCAGGCAACAAGTTTTGCCACTGCGGACGTAATAAGGTCTCCCATACAACAACTCAAATGGGGTGACTCCTTTTGAGGTGGGAGTTGTGCGATGGAAAGGAGGGCTAGAGGTAGACAGGTAATCCAAGACTGATGTGTCTCGCCATGAGTTTTCTCAACTTGCCTTTTAGAATGCCGTTATGGCGTTCCACCAACCCTGCTGACTGTGGGTGGTAGGCACAATGGTGTTTCAATTCAATTTGGAAAACTGTAGACAGTTTCTGTATGATCTGATTGACAAAATGCGTGCGTTGTCAGAGTAGATGCGTGTAGGAAGTCCAAAGTGCGGGACGATGTGATTGACCAAAATTTTAGCCACTGATTGAGCATCCGGATGTGTCACCGGAAAAGCCTCAACCCACTTAGTAAATGCATCTACTATTACTAACACAAACTTCTTTAGTTGTGCCGGGTCAATTCGATGAAGTCCATACATATTGTATGAAAAGGATAGGGGTGTTGGAAATGATGCCGAGCAACTCTGACCCTCCCCGTGGTATTTAGCACATACTATGCAGGATAGACAAAAACGCTTTTGCATATGCAATGAAACCCTTGGTCCAAAAGGTAAGGTGGATAATTCTAACCATAGCTGCAGGGCCCAGATGGGAAGGGCCATGCACAACTAGTGCTGCATATCTAAAAAGATTAGTAGGCAAAACATATTTATTATCCGGTCCCACATAGATTCCTTTGTTCTGCCTAACACCATACCTAGTCCAACGTTGTTTTTCCTGTACTGTGCTAAGTTCCTGCATGACTTGTAAGGTTTGCAAATCAAATTTATCTGTTGGTTGTAATTCTGTAGGTGTGGTTTCAAGTGAAAAGGTACTGGACATAGCTGCCTCTTTGGCTGCTTTGTCTGCTAGGGCATTACCAAGTGATACCGGGTCCTTAGCACGGGTATGAGCAGCGATTTACAGATGGCCAAACCCGTGGCCGTTGGACGGCTTGTAGTAATTCAAGGATTAGGTCTTTGTGCATAATGTCTTTCCCGAGGTTGTAACCATCCCCCTATTTTTCCATTGCTGAGCAAACACATGCACCGTAGAGAAGGCATATTGACTATCCGTATAGATAGTGACATTCCTGTCCTCTGAAAGGAGACATGCCCTTGTCACAGCAATCAGTGCCGCTGCTTGAGCGGATAAGTTCCCGGGGAGTGGTCTTGCCTCTATTATCTGAGTTGCAGTAGTAACTGCATACCCTACCTGCGTGGTGCCTGTTTCTGTTTTGCGTGCTGACCCATCTACAAACAGTGTCCAGTCCGCATGTAGTAAGGGTTGATCTTTAAGATCCGGTCTTGGTAGAACTTTAGAATGTATGAGATCTAAGCATACATGCGAATACCGCCTTCAGCAACAGGTAGCAATGTCGCTGGATTTAAGGTAGTACATCTCTCAATTGTCATGTGTGGCTGCGATAACAGCGTAGTCATACAAGATAAATGTCTGCTAGGTGACAGAAATGTTAACTTGTCCTGCAGAAGGATGACTGCTACAGAGTGCGGGACTTTTAACGTAAGATCATGGAACAATACCAACGTGGCAGACGCTTGTACCGCCAAAGCGGCTGCAATTACTGCTTGCACACAGTGTGGTAATGCTCGTGCTACTGAGTCTAATTTGCTAGAGTAAAATGCCAATGGTCTTAACTTATCTCCATACATTTGCATTAAAACAGATGTCATAAATCCCTGCTTGCAATCTACAGTCTGTATAAAGGTCTTACTGTAATCTGGAAACCCCAATGTTGCTGACCCAGCTATCAGTTGCTTGATCCTAGTAAATGCCTGTACTGCCTTGTCTGTCCAGTGCAGCAAATCTTTGCCGCCATCGGTAGTGCAAAATTAAGTCTGATAGCGGGTGCACTTCTTCGGTAGTTGGGAATCCAACTACGACAGAAGTTCGTAATGCCTAAAAAGGACATCATTTCTTTTTTGTAGTTGGCATGGGGCTTGTAAAATAGCATTCTTTCTACTGTCATCTAATCGCCTGCCCTTCCCACAGATAGTATAACCCAGGCAACCCTCTTCTAATTTACAAAATTGTAACTTAGACTTATTTACCTTATGTCCTTCGTGTGCCAGAAAGTGTAGTAGTCGAATAGTCTCGGACTTACAGAGTTCTTCCGTAGTCGCGCCAGGAGGATATCATCCACGTACAGCAGTAGGTGGCACCCTTGGGCTGGTTGGAACTGAGCCAAATTGGTGGACATCTCTTGTGAGAAGATGGTCGGACTTTCGCAGTATCCCTGCGGTAACCTGGTATAGGTATAACGCTTGCCCATGAACGTAAATGCAAACCAAAATCTACTATCTTCCTGCAAGGGAATAGAGAAAAGGCATTACTGATATCAATTACAGAAAAGTAGTTATCCGTTGGAAGGATATCGTTCAGCAGAATAGACGGATCCGGGACTATGGGGGCCCGAGGTACCACCGCTGCATTTATTGCCTGTATGTCTTGTACCATCCTCCATGTCCCATCCGGTTTTACTGGAAATAAGGGCGTATTACACGGTGAGTCTGTGCACAGAATTAATACTCCAGCTTTCAAAAGTGCTGTGATTACCGGTAAAATGCCCTCCTCTGCCTTTCTGCTCAAGGGATACTGCCGCTTATGAGGTCTAAATTCTGACTTGGGTGTAATCTTTACCTGTCCTGCCGTTCTAATCAGTCCGATATCGTGCTGACCCTGCGACCATAATGAGTTTGGAATCATCTGCAATTGAGATTCTTCCATGGGGTAAGGAGACATAGTCATAATGTCCCAGGGATTGTATCGGTTTGTCTTCCCTGAGGTGCACGGTCGGTCTGGCTTGTGTAACCCAGTTAAGTTTTTGAACCTGAATGCCCTTACCTGCCAACTGTTCTGGTGTCCATCCTACCCATTCAGTTATTTTCTTACCCACGAGGTACCATGACATTCCTTCACCCTCCGTGACTGAAATATGTGTGGTTAATTCATTCTTATACAGCAGCTGCATATCCCTTGTAAGGCTACATGTGACTGCAGAATTACCTAGTGTGTCCCAAAAAGGCTATGCAATACTAGTTTGGTGACTTTAAAACTAAGAAATTTCTTTTCGTATTCTAAATCAGGTCCGCACATCTTCTGTAATACATTGTGCAATGTAATGGATCTGACACCTTCGGATTTGTTATGCCGTATTTGCTTAATGCCAAATTTGTAAGAGCCGTCACTACACTCTGGGGCCTGTCTCTATCAAATCATTACTATACCAGTAATGTAGATCTCCTGCCCTCTAATAGCATTGCACTATTCAGTTCTATTCTCCTTGCCACCATCCCCGTGGAGGTTGGGATGGCTGCTATACCGAACACTTGCATTAAATCTCTTCCTAGTAAATGTACTGGGCAGATTTCTGAAATTATTACTCGGAACCGTATGGTTTGGTTCGCCTCTGGGTCGGTAAACCACAGAGGTTTGGACAATGGCTCTTTGTAAATACGACCATTTGCTGCTTTTACAAGCACATATTCATCCGAGGTAACATCGGATGATATGGCAGTACTTCTGACTAACGTTTGAGAAGCCCCTGAGTCACAAAGAAATTCTATGTCTCGGCCCTCAACTTGCAATGTGATCACTGGTTGGGATTCCAATTGCATAGCTGATGCTAGTGCTGTTAGATTTACCATTTGATATTTCTCATTTTCTGCCATTTCCTGTCCCCACCCATCGTCTTCACTTGTACCTACTTCCCATTCTCACTTTCTTCTTCTTCCTCATACCCTCCATCTATGTCTTTTGACCGTTATATAGTCATGCGGTACCACCGAAGCAACCATCGGTTTCTCCGGTCCTCTGCAATCTCTGGCGAAATGTCCTTTCTTACCGCACTTAAAACACTCCCTCTTTGCCTACCCTCGAAATCCTCAGAATGACTTATGCCTCCCGCCCTCGCCCTCTTCCCCTGCCACGCCTCTTCCGCGATTTGCGGAACCTTGAACTAACATTAAAGTTCCATCTTCACTAACTGTAAAAGTCTGGGCTTTTTTTATCTTTTTTTCCTTCAGGTATTTCTCAGCATGTCTAGCATAATCCATAAGGGGCTGTAGACGCTGTCCTGTGTGTGATCATATGCTTTTGTATAAAGTTACCAATGGCTGTCTTGCAGCCCTTTAGGAATGCATTTTTCAGTTGCTGTTCATAGGGCGAGTCATTTGCCTGATTTTCTGCCTTAATCAACCCACTATGAGCATCAAAACATTGTGTGAGACGATGTAGATAATTGTCTACGGTTTCGTCATCTGATTGAACGCATTGATTAATGCAAGTCCAATCTGCTTTGGGCTTCCAATGTTCTTCTATTTTATCTAGGAGAGTCTTTATTCTGGTTCTACACACTTCGGAGTTAAACGGCAAGGCTCCCCCTTCCTCTGGTAGCAGGGGGTCCCAAGTTCCGCAAATAAGGTGCCAATCAGGTCCTAGGATTTGCCTTATTACTTGTTCAAATTCTACAGCGTTTAATCTATAACTCATTCTCATGCCCCCTACATCTGTACGGAATTTACGCATATCTACTTTTGGATGGGGAATCCCCTCTACAGCTTTTCGGATATCATCACGGGTCCACGGTCGGTAGACCAATATGGTAGGACCCACGCCTTCTGCGCCTGCTTGAGGATTTGCCACTTCTATCAGTGGGTATTCCTCTCCTTCCTGATCTACCTTCTCCTTAATTTTCCAGTCCCCTTCTCTCCTAATACTTCCGCCATGTAAGTCAAGAGTGTTGGCAGGCTCTCTGTAATATAATACGTGGCGTGGGGAC
Organism: Protopterus annectens; assembly: GCF_019279795.1. Classification (NCBI taxonomy): domain Eukaryota; kingdom Metazoa; phylum Chordata; order Ceratodontiformes; family Protopteridae; genus Protopterus; species Protopterus annectens. Next base: position 705,425,846 of record NC_056733.1, on the reverse strand, counting down.
ACTCACCAAGCCTGGTATTGCGGTGGGTCCTGGTCGGGGCACCTCAATAACCTGTGCAGGGTCTGGATACTGGATGGGAGGGGCCAAGGGATTCTGGTGACTACGACTGACTATGGAAGTTTCATTATCTTCCTTTTGAACAAAGTACACATCTCTTTCACTTGAATTACCACACCCTTTTTTCAAATTTTGTTCCTTATGTTTTTTATTTGCTTCCTCCAGCCATTTCTGTGCCTGGGGAATCCCTACCTTCTTTTGCTTCCTTGTCTTATTTCCTGCTTGTTTGTGCAGTAATCTTACTAGATTTTGACATTCTGACTTATTTAAACATCCACTAAACCCATGTTCTTTTTTCCATTTATCTAAATACTTTACATTCTTTGGGTGTAAATCAAACATAAACTTTTCATCTTCAGTTTTGTCACGCCTTTGGCAACTGGTTCCTGTTCCCATTTCTCTTACGAGAAACTATTCCTGTTCCTGAGATCTCTTGTATATGGAATCTATTCACATATACTCCTTATACTTTGAGAAAATTAAATTTCTCCCTTGACTAGTCCCTTAAAATTTAGACAAAAAATTCCAATCAGAAACAACAAAAAATAGCTTTTCTTTTTGCTGTGATTCCTCCGCCCTGTTTCGCTGCCACCTCACGGATTGAATCTGGAAAGAGTGACTGGCCTCTAATTTCAACCTGTTTCAGTTGGAGGTCTTTCATTCGAGGAGAGCCTGATCTCTCTCCACCTGCGCAGGTTTTCAGCCTCTCTTTGTTCGATTCGCTGCAGGGCCGCCTAACGTTAGCCAGTTATGTCGAAAGATTTTACTCTTCTAACATATTCTGGAAGAATCACACCAAGTTCTTGTAAGCAAGTAAAACAGCTTTATTTTACATGCATGGAGATCTGCTACATGATAGTAATATGCCAGCAGTCTGGTTACTTGTACTTTGAGTTCTCCTTATATAGACCCTCCTGCACGCATACACGTAGCACACAGAACATTCATTAAAATTGATAGTTTGATTACTTGTTTTTACCAGCCAGTACCACAGTTATTCTTGCACCATTAACTTTATCAGCAGTTTAAGATTAACTCCTGCATTCCTCAGTGATCAACATTTTCCAGAACATTTCAGTTTGCACGCAGTGAACATTTTTCTGCTTAACCCTTTAAATACAGAATACAAAATATGTTGACTTCAGTATTTTTCCACAATATATATATATATATATATATATATATATATATATATATATATATATATATATACCCATCCCAATGAAAGTAGATGAGAGTCTGTATAAATAATACACATCCCAATAAAGACAGATGAGAGTATGAAAAGTCTATCTTAGGGCTCATTAACTGTTTTTATTCTGTATTACTTTCTGTATATGACCATTAGACTGTGGACAATTAGTACTCAACTGGTTTGGCACTACTTTTTACCTTTAAACAGTAATTCTTCTATGCAGCTATCTTCTTTATTGAAATACACATTTTTTTTTACTTTCTGTATTGCAGACTGCTATTTTGGCTATCCTTTCATTGCATCTTCTTTAAGTATCTGCATCTCTGATTCATTTTTATTACAAGTCAGAAGCTTTTTAAGATACTTTTCTGGCTCAACACCAAGAAGATGTTGCCGTGCTAGCAAATATATAAAAACACAGCACATCTGCTATTGAATTTTACAGTGTCAGTAGATCAACAGGTAACACACTTTTATTGCTTTAAGATCAGAAGATTGATACCAGGTAATCGGATTCAAATTTTGACACTGCAGTGCAAGATAATTGGGGGGGGGGGGCTGCATTCCTGAGTGTGCCAACTAGCAGATAAAATGTTAAATGGAGGCCTCGGCTGTCTGAATTGGTGGTAACTCAAGTGGATGTAAAAATAAATAAATAAATAAATAAAAAATTCCACGTCACTTATTGAAAAGAGTTGGTGAATTTCCCTAGTTAGTATGAATACCACTTCAGGTCTCCTTTACAAATAGACAATTGGCCTTGTGGGACTAATCTGGTCACCAAAGCATACAATTAAAAAAAATCATCTTTGTGGGTCTGCAGAAGTTATGGAAGCAGGCCGAGATATCAATGGTCCATGAATGTGCCTTTGGGGAATCACATGAAAAGGGGTAGGGGTTGGGAGGAACTGGTTAGGGCAGTATACTTGCAAGTAAGTCAAATTATGGGGCGGGAAAATCTGGAAGGTAGCTGGGAGCTGATTTAGGGCTTAAAGAAAGAATAGTCGGGTTTAGATCAGAGCAGTTGTGTACAGTGAGCACAGCAGCAAAGAAACAACAGGGAAAGTACAGACGAAAAGTAGATGAAACACCGGAACAATGAGGAGGCATAACCAGCAGTAGGCACCTGCAATACCCAAGGCTGCAGGGGGCCTCCCGATCATCCATGACCATATGGGTGCCTAGCAAAGTTGCAGTTGGTTGGGAGAAAATGATCATTCATTCTCCAATTACATGCTTTGTTTTAAACAAGGTTGTGTTATACCCCTGATTACGGTAAAGTTGGTATCCAGTAAACAGATATGTAAGAAGAAAAACAAAATTAATTCCCCAATTGCACGCTATCATAAGTAGGGCTGAGATATGACACCATTAGGATAAAGTTAGTAATCAGTGAATGAACTTGAGGTAGGCGCTAGAGATCAGCAGCCATTGTGACTGATTTTGGCACTTACCTGCCATTTTTCACAGAGGAGATGCTACTAATCTCCAGGAATGGCAATAGACCTGGCTTGTCACAGGTGTGTGTGTGTGTGTGTGTGTGTGTGTGTGTGTGTGTGTGTGTGTCTGTAAACTATCACTGATTTTTATCTATTGCCACACACAATAATGCCAGGCACATACATAATGATTTTGGGTAGCAGTAACAAATGCAGTTAGCAAATCATTATCTTTCAAATATTAGGTATAAAATGCATCACAGGACATCCAAACCCTTAGAGCTTCTAGGGCCCCACACACCCCAGATTTTATAAATGAATTTTGACAAGGACTTAGTGTAAACTGGAGGTAAAGCTCTCTCCAATCAAGACTGAACTTGACAGTCAAGAGGAGAAGGTAAACACTTGCACCACACCACACTCATCTCATAATATCACTAAATCTACACCACCAAAATCCACACATAGAAACATAGAAATACAAAAACATTCACGGAGGCTCTCAATAATAATCTGCTCAAGCAACAGAGACCTCCAAAGCAGAAATGCAAGCAACCTCCACCCCCCCCCAACACAACCCAAATGACACATAGCCCACAGACTCAGTGTGCCACTCAACCACAGCCAATAAGGCAAAGCAACGTACCCAACACACTAGTCATAGGTGACTCTATAGTCAGACACTGATGTCCCACTCACCAGGCTAAACAAGGAGAAGGTTACTGTCAGCTGCCTGTCGGGTGCCAGGATCCGCCACATAACCCAAGCACTCAGGTCACTCCATAACAAGTACAAATATGACTCTATCCATGTTGGTGTGAACAACCTGAGACATACCTCCCTGGACTACATGAAAAGAGATATGGAAGAGCTCTCCAATCTTGTAACCCAGGCAGGTATGACCCTAGCCCTGAGTAGCATTTTGCCATCACCCAGAATGATGCTGCAGTACAAGGACAAATATGATTGACTTCAACAACTGGCTAAGCTTCTGGTGCCATTCTAAAGGGATCCAGTATCTGTCTGCCTGTGATGACATGGTTGACATACCATGATGCTTTGCCAGAGATGGCCTGCACCGGTCACCCCTGGGATTTCGGATACTGGCTAAGGTTCTTGCCGCCCCTATAGTGCCTTTTTTTAGGCAAGGTTCAAATGGCAAATTCACCACCATAACAGGAACAGGCAAGCAAAAACTGAGGGTGATGCTACTCAATGCTAGAAGTCTAAATCTCAAAATGCACTCACTCGAGCCACTCCTTAAAATGGAGAACATCGATATCTGTGCAGTGAATGAGACCTTGTTCAAGGCTCCAGAGAGCACCCCTGCACTACCAGGCTATAACTCATACCACACTTTTCGGCCATGTAACGTGGACCGGAACACCAAAGGCGGAGGTGTGTCCATATTCATTAAGGATATCCACACCTCCAGGCTAGTTGCTCAGCATAATGCAGCCGAGATTATCCAAGTGCAACTAACTCTGGGCAAAACTACAATCCAAATTGTAGCTTGCTACAGATCACCCACCATGCCCCAGGATTCCCACTCCTCCTTTCTTGATGTACTGGAAAATATTAGGGTTCAACCAAACACCCTAATAATGGGTGATTTCAACTACCCCACCATTAACTGGGAAAACTACTCATGTACCAACTCCTTCACTCAACGCTTTCTGGAATTCATAAACTCCAATGCCCTGGATCAACTTATCCACACCCCCACCAGGGACAACAATATCCTAGATCTAGTCATTGCCAACATGAGTGACCGGTGTTCCACATCTGAAGTCAATGCCTCATTGGTCCAATCCGACCATAAGCTAATTACCCTAGATATTCACATCCTGCCCCCACCCGCCATTAAGGAAACCATGGTAAAAAAATTCTCAAAGCCAACTTCATGCTTCTTAAGACAGAAGTGGTGAACTTCATGCCACCCATGCAGATGGACAATACAGTTACGACTACTGAATGGATCATGTTATCCCAAACAGAACCAAGATGCTATCCTCCAAAAAAGAAGCCAATCTGGTGGTCCCCTGCCATAAACAAACTGTACAACAGAAGGAAGAAACTGTTGCAAAAGAGAGTAAAATCCCACGAGTGGAGAAGCTCCCTTGTCAGTCTCAGTAAGAAGCTGTGATCCCTGATAAAATCCTCCAAAGCTAGTTATGAAAACAAAATTGCCACTGATTCTAAAGACCACCACAAAGCAATCTATAGCTATGTCAAGAATCTCAATGGCAACACTCAGATCTGCTCTGAGTTACAGCACAATGGCACTAAATATACAGACCCAACTGATATTGCCAACATCCTGAGGTTGACCAGGGAGTTTCTCCAGTCATGGGATTTTACTCTTTTTTGCAACAGTTTCTTTCTTATGTTGTAGAGTTTGCTTATGGCAGAGGACCACCAGATTGGCTTCCTTTTTTTGGAGGATAGCATCTTGGTTCTATTAGGGATAGCATGATCCATGCACTCGTGTAAGTGCTTATAAAGTGCATTTGTGTAGGATTCAGCAGTCGTACCTCTATTGTCCATCTGCATGGGTGTCATGAAGTTTGCCACTTCTGTCTTAAGAAGTGTGAAGTTGGCTTTGGAGAAGTTTTTTACGGTGTTTTCCCTAACTGGGGGTGGGGCGGGATGTGGATGTCTAGGGTGATTAGCTTGTGGTCGGATCTGACCAACGAGGAATTGACCTCTGGTGTGGAACACCGGTTGCCCATGTTGGTAATGACCAGGTCTAGATATTGCTGCCCCTGGTGGGGGTGTGAAAAGGTTGATCCAAGGCGATGGAATTTATGAATTCCAAAAAACGTTGAGCAAAAGAGTTAGTACAGGAGTAGTTTTCCCAGTTAATGCTGGGGTAGTAGAAATCGCCCATTATTAGGGTGTTGGGTTGTACCCTAATATTTTCCAGTGTATCAAGAAATGAGGAGTGGGAATCCTGGGGCATGGTAGGGGGTCTGTAGCAAGCTACAATTTGGATTGCGGTCTTGCCCAGAGTTAGTTGCACTTGGATAATCTCGGATGCATTATGCTGTGCAACTAGCCTGGAGGTGTGTGTGTGTGTGTGTGTGTGTGTGTGTGTGTGTGTGTGTGTGTGTGTGTGTGTGTGTGTGTGTGTGTGTGTATTAATTACCAAGGATATTTGCTTAGCAATTCCTAACTCCAATCTTGTAAGGAGAAAGTTTACTGACTGTTGTTCTGTGTCTTTCTTTAAAACTTTGGACTGTACTTTGGTTTATAGTAAGATACATATGAATCAGTTTAATTAAAATCAGCGTGACTAATATGAAGATTAGAGTGGATCCACCATATGTTCAGATAGCAGAAGACAGACTATTGATGACAGACTGAAACACATGCAATATTAGGTAGGAAAAATAAAAAACATGTAACAAGCAGGCTATAAAGCAAGGGAAGGAATGTGAAAAAAACTGCAAGCTTCATTCACTTTCAAGCATGTTGGTTATAAAGGTGTCAAGGTAACAAAAAGAGAGAAAATGAGCCTCGAGTAAGGCAAGCTTGTAGCTAGGTCATTTGCTGCACAGGCACCCCAACTCAAAATTCAGGAGCAAAAAAGAAAAAAGGGGAGACTTCTCAAAGATGAAGTAAAGTTAGGAGGGTGGCCTAATGGTTAAGGTGTTTGCCTTACAAACACAAGGGCAGGGTTTGAGTCTCACTAAGGGATAATTGGTTAGGCTTACAATGGCTCGCAAGGGCAGTTAGCCTAGTATGAACCTATATTCCTATTCCTAAAAAACACATCCATTTTCCTCTGAAACTTGTAGCAAGCTGCATGCTACAAATATGACAAGCAACTTGCTACAGTTAAAATCACCACTCACTGAGTGTTCAGCTGTGACTGCAAACGCAGTACTGGCATTTATTTATGAAGCTGTGATATCCTCGTAGCTTCATAAAGCAATGCTAGTATTGTACCCTTGTACCATCAGTGTATATACCAATTGCGCTCTACAACAGCTTGCTTGGACCCATACTAGTTATGGCTCTGTTTGTTTAATCACAAAAGCCTACATGGCTGTTTTAATTCCACTTTGTTTACATTTGTAAAATAAGTTGAAAAATAGAAATTTGGCCATGAAACAATTTTATTAGAATGTAAGGGAAATTCTGTGATTGCACTGGCTATCTTGTGCCATTGCAAATTCTACCTCCTGACTGCAGTTTCTTAACGGGCACTATCTACACATTCAGTTCACTCTTGTGTGCTTTGAGGAAATATACTGGTGACGTGTAGTTACTGATCACAGTTTTGAGCTCTTTGTGGAACCTGTTTTTGGCAAGTTTGGATAATCACCTCACCTAGCAGATGATTAAATCAATTAAAAAAAACACAATGTAGCAGTACTTTGAGGTATTCATAAAAGCTTATTGCTTAAATATTTTCTATTCTCATTAAGTAACAGAGTTAGAAAGACAGATATTTAGGAATTCCTTCCTGTCAAGTGGTGTGGGAGACTATGGGCAGTATGGTATAAATGTAGTGCTGCCACAACAGCAATTTAAGTAATTCATGAAGTACTGGAAGATTAGCATAAAACACTCTAAAATAATTGCAATTTAAGAGTCACGAGTTTATGCATTTAAAAGGTAGAATGAGGTTTAGGTGAGGGGACTTTTTGCAAGTGAAGTGACAAGGAAAAGACTACCCAAGGTGGGGATCAGGGAAACAAAAAAGTATCCATCATGGAAACTCAGTTCTTTTCATTGGTGGTGGTGGTACAGATTCAAGATGAGAAGCTGCAAGGCAGGCAGAGTTGTTTAACACAGGTAATATTGGACTGGTAAGTTTGCTGAATAATCACCTGGAGAAAGGGGTAGACTGCCTGATGAGGGCATAACTCTCAACCTCTAAGCACAAGAATTCTGGACAAGCCACTAAATAACTGGGGGGTGGCAAACGTCCAAAAGCAGGGGCATATTTTAAATGTTGCTCTTTTAAATGCAAAGTTGTTAAAATGGCATGTTTTGCATTAACATGCATTTTCTCTAGAACATTGTCTGAAACTCAAATGTCTCTCATTATTTAGTGATTATAGTCCTCAATGAATTGCCAGAAAACTACAAATTTTATGAGGCATAAACCAAAAATATGAGATAGAACTCTAGACATTCTGCAAAATGTCAGACAGCTAAGAGTTATGGTTAAGGGTGTTTCCACTAACCTGCCAAATGCAGCATTTGCTTAAGAGTACAACATATTCAAGATGTGTACAGTGCTTTGCTGATTCACTTACTTGTGCCAGTGGGACATGTTGAAAAGAGTGGCACCAAGCACAGAAACGCAACTACACAAACCACCATGTTGCAAGGGTAGGCCCCAGGATGGAGTTCAAGAATGAGGATGAGGATGAATGCTAACACACTGGTTCTAACAACTTTAAGTGCCGGCGGAGTGTATGCAGCTCAGATTAGGGAGTTTTGGTTATTCACAATAGGTTATTTACTGATCTTTGTGGGGTATACAGGACATCAAGGATACTACAATATAATAAAGACACAAAGCTACCATGGGTATTTGGGGGGGGGGCAGTGATGCCAATGACATTTGGTTACATACTGAACTGCACTGATTTGTTCTCTTCCAGATCCTTTTGCATATATGTGCCAATCATTTTTTCATTACTTACCTTCTTTGGCATTAACTGGCTTTAATTTGGCAATTATTCTGTATCAGCATGTTTAATTCACTTCAAAGGCAGTAAGTTGTTTGCCAGTTTCTAAATGAAGTGGAGTAAAGTGCTGAAGCAAGATACCAAAAACAGTGTAATGATAAAATATTTATTAGTACCCTTTGCGGTGGTGGTGCTGCGGTAGTGTTGTCGCCTCACAGTAAGATGCGGTCCGGTTCGATTCTCAGCTAAAGCGTCTTCTGTGTGGAGACATGCGTGAATGGGCGTACCTTCGTTGAAGGTTGTGTGTCAGGCCTGGCAAGTCGGTACGTAAAAATATACTGCCAATCATTAGTGGACCGGAGTTCCGCTGTGGCGACCCCTAACCGGGAAAAGCCGAAAGATACAACAACATACTGTATACAGTTAACAAACTGCATGCTTCACAAAGAGCAAGTGATGAAAATGTGTACAAAGTTCAAGCTGCTTCTAAAAGCAAAATTATTGTTCACAACAGCTGCTGATTACAGACAAATCAGTAGCATTTAAGCTAGATACTGGAGCACAGGATAATATGTCAGATTCTACTTCTAAGGCACTGAACTTGAACATTAAACTACTGAAATCAGCAAGCATGGTCCTGTTACATTCAGGTCATAAAATGTAACCTTTGTATCAAGTCTGGTTAAACTGAGTATGAATACAAACAATACAAGCTGTTAATTCTGGACAGTGTCTCTGCATGCTTCAGCAAAGCAACCAAACATACTGAGCAAGAATGCTTCTTCGCTAGCTGACAGGTGCAGAATGACATATCTGCAATAGGATACAAGAGAAGCCAAAGTCATAGTCATCAGTCAGAAAATACAAATGTAGCACAGAGACAGAAAATTTACACATTCTCAAAGTAAGTCACAGAGGTTTTCAGCATGAATGTGAAACCAAACTAGAAAACCTGATGTCAGGCAGTGATGCTAAATACTGTACCACTGTGATATTACAATCATAGCATGGAGATAGCACCACTATGACACCAGATAGCAGGATGCCATCAATTGTGATACCAAGATGGCTGACACTGATGGGGTTTAATTTCACCACTGAAGACAAAGGGCAAAATTACAGCAAGAAAGTGCACAGAAGTCTAATTGACAAAAATGCATTGCCCCAAAAACAGAAAGGGGAATATGTATTGCTGTGCTGGGTATGGCCTTCCAATGCACATAGGCACTTGCAGAGTCTTACCCCATGCACCTTCCTCACTGCTCTCTGAACCAATATTTTCCAGTGCCCCTTCATTTCCAGTAATTAAGTAGTGTGTGTGTGTGTGTGTGTGTGCCTTTCACACACACACACACACACACACACACACACACACACACACACACACACACACACACACACACACACACACACACACAATTCCTAGGGAATGCTGGTAGAATTCTCTGCTGCACCAATTCATATTTTTTCATTGGCTGAAATAGGAAAGCAGTGCTTAAACCATAGAAAGTGCATCAACCGATAACCAAACAAAAAAGCACTGCAGAGGAACTAGGCTCAGCTCTGGATAAACCAAAATAAAATTTAATATAAAAAAAAACATAAACAGAGGAAATCAAGAAGGCCTAAGATAAACTTTATGGATGTGGTGAGACAGGACATGCAGGTGGTTGGTGTGACAGAGCAAGATGCAGAGGACAAGAAGAAATGGAAACAGATGATCTGCTGTGGTGATCCCTAATGGCAGCAGCCAAAAAAAAAAGAAGATAAAAAAACATAAACACTTAACTAAATCACAGCGTTTTCATTTCACAAACTTCATTGGATGTAACATACTAAAAACTCTGGGGTTTATATAGTCCACATCCAATAGCCCATCATGTTAATTGACAATTAAAAACAATTAAAGCAATAAATAGTCACAGCAACACAGAATAAGTAAACAACCATATCAGCAATGAATAAAAAAACTAAAAAGAATAAAAACATATATTAAATAATTGGCCATTACTATACCAGTTTTAAGTAACAACCTATTAGCATAATATATGATAAATATTTAAACATAAAACAATCATTAAAAACATGTCTAAAAACATTTCTAAAAACAATATATATTGCACTATCTAAAACACCCACCATTTAGTGTCCTAAAAGCAACATTGCACCCAACTTTCTCAAACACACAAGGGGCTCAGAAAAATCTAAACATAAATTCATCAAAAATAAATGTATATCAAAAGTAAAATATGTAAACAATTTGCATATATACAGATTATAAGAAAAGAGGTGAAAAGGAATAATAAAAACACACTTCAGATACACAATCCATATTTATATATAGTAAATGAATGAATTATCATAGCCTAGCTGCTCTTAGTTTTAAAATAGGAGCTAAAGACACATTTTAAGCCCTGGTGCTCTACTGGCTTCCACTGTAAGCTGCCAGTAGACCTCTTTATATTCTATTTTAGTCTCCCAGACACCCTCAACAGCAACTGGCACTTCTTCCAATAAAAAAAATAAAAGCTTAGCTTGAGTACAAACCAAAATGTATATCTATACTGCATTTTTCTCATTCTTAGTTTTCACATCATACAGTTTCTCGTAAATTCTCCTTTTAAGCTTATTCTTAGTCTTTTCAATGTAAAAAAAACATTTCAGTTCTCACACTGAGCAATATAAATCACCCTGATGCTATTACAGTTGGTATGAGTTCTACCTACTATAAATTTGAGGTGACAAACATGGAGAACGGAACTGGTCAATAACTACTTTATTAAAATAAAAAGGTGAGCACTTTCGCTTCTCCAAGAAGCTTGTTCAGACTTTCAACAAATTGATTAACTAAACATGGCCTTTTTATATTCAAATCATCAAGTAAAAACTCTACCCCAGTTAAATATGCAAATAAGAAATTCACAATTAAAGCCACATTCAGAAACAAGTATGTGCAAGCAATTGCATAAGTTCGTAATAAAAATTATTAAGCACTATAACATTAAGGGAGCAAGTTAGACAGCATTTATATGCTATAAATAAAGAAGATGAAAGCAATGCACTGGCTAGACATATACTCACAAATGGATCCACATATAAGTTTTTATTTCTGGTTATAGAGCTTTTTCATCGCAGCAATAGATTAGGCAATTTGAAGAACCTGACAGAGAAGAAAGAGACAAAATGGATTATCAGGATGCAGGCTGACAAAGCTTATGGTCTAAATGATAATGTTTTACTTAAACCTTTTTTAGTAGATAGACCACTCAGGCATTGATTATTTTGTATTTTACCACTGATATTTACCATTTTGTTTATATATGTGAAAGTGAAATTTAATTATTTCAGTATGCATTTTTATATGGTTTACTATCATTAGTTCGAACAGCAAAACATTTGCCATTCGAAATAATGAAAAGTTAAACCAAAATGAAACATTTTGAGCATACACAATGTCGCTCCAAATGATCAATGCATTTGAGTCGACACTGTTGCCAAAAATGTGACATGATAGCTGTATAGGACCCCCTACAAATTTATTCCAACTCTGAGATCACACTACAGTGGGGATATGGATGAATTTCCTATCCCTACTGTATCACGATCTCGTATATATAGTTGAACACACTTATGCAAATGGACTACTGCATTTGCATAAGTGTGTTCAACTATCTGACTCATTTTTCATTTTGCGAACGACATTCTGATTTTCGGCAACATAACTGCTGACGGCATGTCGTTTGCTAAAATGATAGCAAACCTTTTTATGTAAATGTTTTTTATTATTTTTTACACATCCTATATATAAAGTTCATATATATTCTCTGAGATTGAATAATGCCATCTGTTGGCCACACTTTAGATTGTCACAGATTTGATTCTTTCTTTGAAGCTGCTATTTATTTATTTATATTTGACACATACATTTTTTATATATAAATAGTTTGTTTGTAAATTCATGAACATATATATATATATATATATATATATATATATATATATATATGAATAGTTTTTATTAGGAACTTATGCATTTGCTTGCACATACTTGTTTCTGAATGTGGCTTTAATTGTGAATTGCTTATTTGCATATTTAATTGGGACAGAAATTTTACTTGAGGATTTGAATATAAAAGGGCCATGTTTAGTTAATTGATTTGTAAAAGTCTGAACAAGCATCTTGGTGATGTGAAAGTGCTCACTTTTTATTTTGATAAAGTAATTATTGACTAGTTCCACTCTAGTGTTTGTCACCTCTTCTTAAGTTTATCACATTACATTATTGGTTTATTAGAGGTGCTTCATTCGCCAACCCTTTGTGAGTTTTTCATATTATAAATTTGCCCCTACCCTTACTACACACTGACTATGGAATATATAGGGGCACTGAGTACAAGTACCACATTTAAAAGTTCCCATTTTCCTGTTACTTAGCTTATTCCTTTTATTCCTATTCTGATCCAATAAATCCTTAATACTCAACCCCTTCCTAAAAATAAATTTAAAGGGCATCTTAGAAATAGTATCCAAGTCTGAAAAACTAACAAACCTTTTCCATTCTGTACTAATAATATATGTAATAATATTAGTATCACTATTAAAATATTTTTATAAAAGACCCCTTATATTCAGCCTCATCATTCTTCTTATGATTAAGAACCACAATATTCCAATCAATTTTGTGTCCAATTGTGTTACTGTTCTTTTCTAAAAGGGGGAAAAATCTATCCTTCCTTCCTACCATGACTTCTTCAATAACTTCTTCAATTAATTTCAGGGGATATTTTCTCTCCAGAAACATCTCCTTTAATTTATCGCACTCCTTAAGGAAATCAAGTTCATCTAAAGCCATTCTACATATCCTCACATACTGACCCATTACTTCTCTTCTGCTTATAAGGTTGAGCACTAGTATAATATAGATATATGTTCAAAAATGTGTTCTTACGATACACAGTAGATTTGAACTTTCTCATTTCCTTCAACTTATGAATCGTAACATCTAAATAATTCATTTTGACATATGTAACACTATACGTACATTTTATAAAATCAGTAGAATTACTAATAAAAGTAAAAATTCTTGCAATTTGTCCTCTGTATCCATCCAGAAGATATATATATATATATATATATATATATATATATATATATATATATATATATATATATATTATCCAGGTATCATTTATATAACATCCAACAATTCACACAAGTAGAATTAAAGATAAACTTTTGTTCCCACATAGACAAAATAATATGCTGTATGTGGGGGCACAATATGCCCCCATTGCAACCCTACTATCTTGTCGAAAAAAATTCCCCTTCAAAATATATAAAACTATTTCTTAGGACTAACTCTATCAGTTCCAGACAAGTTCTAAATTCATCTTGGGTTAACCCACCTTCCTCCACTAGTGCCTGTACTATGGGGTATTACTGTAAATGAATCTATTATATCTACAGTGACAGATATAATCTCATCAGTAAATAAATCAGATGTAATTTTTTTTAATAAGTCCCAAGAATCTTTAAATATATTTCCATTTCCCATCCACATTTTTTTAATTTTGAAATCCACAAATTTAGCTAACAGGAAAGTTTCAGACCCATTGGCCTCTGAGGGTCTAACATATTTCTATGAGTTTTAGGTACACCAACTATTAAAGGTACTATAGGTTTCTATATTTGCAAATATTTATAAGTGTGAAAATCTATCATCCCCTCATCAAATAAGTCTTTTACGGCAAAGTCAATTTTCTTGTAAGCCACATTAATCTCGTTTATAGAGACCCTGGTGTACTTACTATCATCACTTAAAATATCTACCATCTTAGCCTCATATATGATGGTATCCACTAACACTGTTCCACCTCTCTTGTCTGGTTTCATAACCCTCAAATACTTATTTTTCTTAAGCTCTTCTAACAAATTATTCTTTTCTACCGGGAGGTTGGAACAAAATGTATAACCTTGGATACCTCTCCTTAATTTCCTTTCCAACAATGTCTCAAAATTCTTTAAGCATGCAGAGGGGAATTATAAGTACTTTTCTTTCTAAGGGCTCCCCTTTAAGAGTCTGTGCACCACCCAATCCACATAATCATTAGAAAGACTCCTGGAGGACTGAGAGGAGGGGGCAGGAGATCTAACTGGTTGTAGAATAGGTGACCTTAAAGTAGGGGAGACCAGTACCAATTCTGGGGACCTGCTCCATACTTCAAATTCTATTGGCATCGATGCTGAAGGAGCCGATAATGAAGATTTTTCGGGTCCAACAATCTTTGGGTCTGAAGAAGTAACTTTGGTCAGCTTTTTTGCCAGCCCCAAATGGCCAGAAGAAGGAGATGACCTTTTTCCAGATTTGTCAGACTTGGATGAAGTACACATGGTCAATTTAGAAGTGCCCTGACCTTCTTCTAATGTTTCAGTGAAGGGGGAGTTCAATAAACCTCTTATAAGCTTGTTCTTCCTTTCAAGCAGCACTCTTGACCTAAAAGAGAGGCAAATAGAACAGGATTCCTGCAGATGCACAGCTCCTAGACAATATACAGAAATAGTGTGTCCATCTATGATAGACATTTTTTGGTTGCATTTCACACATTTTTTAAACCCTGAGGATTTGCTTTCTTTATGTTCCTTAGACATAATGAACATATTGAGTTAATAACAACAAGTATAAGAAGGTATCAGTATACTCTAAGTCTGTCAAACAATTATAATCTATATCCATATATCTATATCTCTTTCTATATATATATATATATATATATATATATATATATATATATATTTTTTTTTTTTTTAACACAACAAGAAGAAATATAAAACAATTACAATAGAAAAAGGGAAAGGGTGGCAGTTCTCTAACTGAAAATGAAGCTGCCTATCTCAAATGGGAGAGGGAAGGGAGAAAGATAGCCCTCTAAGATAAACAGGCCACAGCAGCCCTCTAACTTAAACGAGCTGCTGTTTTAGTCAGAAATAAACAACTGGAACAACAATCTACTTAACACTTTCTAAATTAAGAGTGTGCAAAAACAGGTTTAACAATACATTTAAGTCAGGATCAAGGGTGCCCGCAGGCAGGTGAAAGGGGGTGCACTTGCACCCCCCCCCCCAGAACCGGCTGGCCAGGAGATTAATTTTCTTTTTTTTTTTTTTAAGGGTGTTCTTTAAGAATGCCCTTTACCTACAGTCGCAGAGACGGAGCAGGTGTTTGTGATTTGTTTACGTCTTCTCCATCTGTGCAACTGATGGATTACGTTTACATCTTATTTTATTTTATTTATTTATTTTACATTTGTTAACCAGGCTAGTCTAACTGGATATATTTCCATTTTCAGCAGAGGCCCGGGGAGAAAAGCTCCACATATAGACAAGAAAGATACCACATAAGCAAAAAATAACAGATTAAAATCTGGTAGGACGTAGACAGGGAACATTGTTTTAAAAAAAAAAAAAAGAAATAGGGCTTTAACTCCTAGACAAGGTAATTAACAACATATTAAAGGTAATTAACAACATATTAAACATTATTTCATATTTTATCTTCCGCGCAGAATTTGAATTTCAGGAGACGTTTGGACTATGGACAAATGTAAAAGTGAGAGGTAGGTGTGTTTTAAGTGTTTAAGAGGTGTGTGTGTTTAAGAAATAGGTAGGTAGGGGTGAGTGGATGTAAGAAGCAGGTAGAGGTGTATATGTGTTGTTTATGTTATGTAAGAAGTAGGGTGTGTATGCATTTATGTAAGAAGTAGGTATGGTGTGTATGCGTTTATGTAAGAAGTAGGTAGGGTGTGGTATGCGTTTATGTAATAAGTAGGTAGGGATGTCTATGCATTTATTTAAGTAGGTAGGTGTGTGTGTGTGTGTGTGTGTGTGTGTGTGTGTGTGTGTGTGTGTGTGTGTGTGTGTGTGTGTGTGTGTGTGTGTGTGTGTGTGTGAGTAAGGGGTGGGGGGTTCATACCTCTCAATTGTACAGGTTACCGCAGAATGTCCAGATTTGTGCCTCATATTTTTGGTGTGTTCCTCCTAAAATCTGTCCCTTTCTGGCACATAGCCATAGATTGAAGTCATTAAATAATGACAGACATTTGAGTTTAGACGCCACATCCTTCGGAAAAGTCATGCTAATGTAAAACCTATTATTCTACCAGATTTGTGCAACTTAGCAAAAAAAAATCAACAATGCAAGTGAGGAGATAGTGTCTGTAAGCATACAGGTTCTTGTGAGCATATGAAGCTACCTTTCCCATTTTAAACTGCTACTAGTACAAATCTTTTGCAATGAATATTTTGAAGCACATTATTTTAGCAGGACTGCTCTGAGAATTTTGAGTCAAACAAGTAGGAAGCCAATATCAAAAGATTAAATGCATCTGTATTACCAAAATATTGACTGCATTAAGACACTTTTGCTCGTCTTAGTGCTTTGATTTATTGTACATTGGTGAAGTGTTCCAATAGCCATTCCTTCAAAATAGTGGCAGAATCTTAAACCAAGAAGCTTGGACATGTCCAAACACAAACAGGTGATAGGATGCTTTACAGAAAATCATTTAAAATGACTAAATAGTACTGTGTAAAAAATAAAAGAAAGAGAAGTATCACACTGGACACAAAAAATGTAGGTTAGCGCTTTCATTTATATAATACATAAACTTCTTCAGACAAAATTGCATGGAATTAAACATTTAAATACACAATTAGAAAAGTCACAATAAAAGCATCCTTATCCACCAAAATAAAAAAGTGTTTAAGAGGTGTGTGTGTTTAAGAAATAGGTAGGTAGGGGTGAGTGGATGTAAGAAGCAGGTAGAGGTGTATATGTGTTGTTTATGTTATGTAAGAAGTAGGGTGTGTATGCATTTATGTAAGAAGTAGGTATGGTGCGTATCCGTCTATGTAAAGTAGGTAGGGTGTGGTATCGTTTATGTAATAAGTAGGTAGGGATGTCTATGCATTTATTTAAGTAGGTAGGTGTGTGTGTGTGTGTGTGTGTGTGTGTGTGTGTGTGTGTGTGTGTGTGTGTGTGTGTGTGTGTGTGTGTGGTGTGTGTGTGTGTGAGTAAGGGGTGGGGTTCATACCTCTCAATTGTACAGGTTACCGCAGAATGTCCAGATTTGTGCCTCATATTTTTGGTGTGTTCCTCCTAAAATCTGTCCCTTTCTGGCACATAGCCGTAGATTGAAGTCATTAAATAATGACAGACATTTGAGTTTAGGCATACATCCTTCGGAAAAGTCATGCTAATGTAAAACCTATTATTCTACCAGATTTGTGCAACTTAGCAAAAAAAATCAACACTGCAAGAGAGGAGATAGTGTCTGTAAGCATGCAGGTTCTTGTGAGCATATGAAGCTACCTTTCCCATTTTAAACTGCTACTAGTACAAATCTTTTGCAATGAATATTTTGAAGCACATTATTTTAGCAGGACTGCTCTGAGAATTTTGAGTCAAACAAGTAGGAAGCCAATATCAAAAGATTAAATGCATCTGTATTACCAAAATACTGACTGTATTAAGACACTCTTGCTCATCTTAGTGCTTTGATTTATTGTACATTGGTGAAGTGTTCCAATAGCCATTCCTTCAAAATAGTCGCAAAATCTTAAACCAAGAAGCTTGGACATGTCCAAACACAAACAGGTGACAGGATGCTTTACAGAAAATCATTTAAAATGACTAAATAGTACTGTGTAAAAAATAAAAGAAAGAGAAGTATCACACTGGACACAAAAAATGTAGGTTAGCGCTTTCATTTATATAATACATAAACTTCTTCAGACAAAATTGCATGGGAATTAAACATTTAAATACACAATTAGAAAAAGTCACAATAAAAGCATCCTTATCCACCAAAATAAAAGACATGCCTCAAAAATAAAAAAAAGTGTAAGTTCATACTGGTAACCAATATGTTTATGATAAATGACAAAAAATATTACTTATTGGATAAATATAATTGTAACACAAGAGGGGTGGTTTATTTGGCATTATGTTGAAATTGCCCTTTATTCTATGTTGGCAAAACTGACAGGGTTTTTAAAAACCGAATTTATGAACATCATTATGCTATTACTAAAGCAAATATTACAAATGCTTTAGCTAGACATATTGTATCTTTTCCTACACATGAATTTTGTTTTTTGATTATTGATAAAGTTGCCGAAAATAATAGGGGAGGTCCGGCTTCCTTACGACTTGAGGAAAAAGAACTTTTATGGCAACTTAAATTGAATGCTTCAGTTTTGCCAGGACTAAATGACACTATTTCCATCATGAGTGTTTTGAAAATGAAGGCTTTACGTAGATAATGATCATCGTGTTTTTATAAAAACCTTTTTTAATGTTCTATTATACACTGCTCTTTGAGCATTAATTTTGTTTTTTGCTTATTTTGCATTTATTCATTATTACTCTTAGATATTTGCTTTGTTAAGTAAATGTTGATGTTTAGATTTATGTAATTTATTTCGTAGTTGGAGATTTTTTTATTTTTGAGGCGTGTCTTTTATTTTGGTGGATAAGGATGCTTTTATTGTGACTTTTTCCTTGGATAGGAAATGATGTCATTCTTTAATTGTGTATTTAAATGTTTAATTCCCATGCAATTTAGGGTTGCCACCTTCGTTCACGGCTAAAACCGGAGCCACGCCATGCCCCTCGCGTCACCAGTAACCCCGTCTGCCCCACCCCCTCTCCCGTCAACATACCGCCCATTTTGTGATGTCACAACAGCATCACTCAATGGGAACGCCCTCTTTTTTCGTTCCCGCCGCCTGCTTTTGGCTGATTTGCTATGCTTTTCTGTAAGAAAAGCATAGTAAATCAGCCGATTTACAAACTCCGATAGTCTGTTTTCCGGACTACCGGAGAATCAGTTTGATTTCCTGATAGTCCGGAAAAAAAACGAAGGGGTGGCAAGCCTAATGCAATTTTGTCTGAAGAAGTTTATGTATTATATAAACGAAAGTGCTAACCTACATTCTTTGTGTCCAGTGTGATACTTTTCTTTCTTTTATTTTTTAAATAGTACTGTGTGGTAAACATTAGCTTAAGAATTTGCCATTTGCACAGTATAAGGAACAAAGCCCTGTTAGTTCATGATAGCATTTCATTCGAATGTGTTTTCCCTTGTTAGCAGCAATACAAAAATCAATGTTTTAATCTCAGTACTACTACAGGGAGGTGGGGTTTGAAGGGACTCTCATAGAAGACATTTAAAAGTAAAAAAATATGTACACTGCAGAATTATTACTGGCTGAGGGCACTCTATTCAAGTGACTGTACACTGTGCAAAGGAAGGAAACTGTAACAAGACAAATTATGTAGGCTACAAAATGGGCATTTCACCGGTGCAGTGAAACCCTAAAGGGCTCAGTAAAGAGACACCTGCTAATGTAACAGATACCTGCGTTTTCTGCCCCCTGCCTTAATTTGACATGTGAGTGTGTGACTGCCTCTATCTGGTAACTTGTATGTGTGTGTGGGGGGGCTCTCCCAAACTCAGCTGAAGTGAAAGACATAGTTGACTTTACAAGCCAGAGAATGGAAATTTGCACAACAGAAAAAGTCAAATCTTGAAAACAAAATATGCTTAATGGAAACAATTCTCTGAGCTGGCATAACTTTATACTAAATGTGTAAAGTATTGGGGTAAGTGCCACTTCTCCACATTGGGGCCACATGGTGTCTTGCCACTCTTTGTGAACATACTTTGTGCGCACTTTATGCAAATTCAGTGTTTGGAAAGACGGTGGAAGGAAACTCCAATTGTTGCCTCAGCCTTGAGATTGTACCCACAGAGGATATTAAGCAGGATAATGCATGCACTCCAATATGCATTTTAATGTCTCAGTCTTTTCCTCCTTATGTACAATATGCGAAAATCTTAAAGAAAGACAAATCACATAAATTCCAAAATGCCCCAGCGAGACTCAGAAGGGTTCAGTAATCAAGAATCCCAGATATACTCATCTAGTCTTAAAAAGACTAGACTGCACTCTGAAAGCAGTGGAGGGAATTCCTGAGTTAGCTGCCATGGTGGTGCAGCAGTTAGCATTGCTGCCTCACGGTTCAATCCTCGGCTGGGGTGCCTTCTGTGCGGAGTCTGCATGTCCTCCCTGTGGTCGCGTGGGTTTCCTCTGGGTGCTCCGGTTGCCTCCCACATCCCAAAGACAAGCTGTAGGTGGATTGGGCACTCTAAATTGACCCTAGGCATGAGTGTCTGCATATGTGTGCCTTCTGTGGAAGGTTGGGTGCTGGGCTGGCAACTCGACACAGTAAAACTCCACTGCCAGTCATGAGCGGACAGGTGATCTGCTGTGGCAACCCCTAACTAGGAAAGGCCAAAAGAAGAAGAAAGAAGAAAAAAATGCCCAAGCTATTCCATTTCTCTGGAGGTGACAACTTCAAAATAAAAGCAGACAAATTAAGAGATGCTGGACTCAACCCTCCATCCCTACCCAAACCCACAGACTAACACTGAAGGCTGCAAGGGTTCTCGCCCATCTAGAGAAAGATCTTGAAACAAAAAGTGAATTCTGTTGGTTTAGCTGTTAACAGTTTTCAGCTTCAAAATGATCTGCACTAGGGCTGTGGCTGCCTATTTTATATGCACTCTCTTCCAGTTTACTAAAGGCAGTCTCCTATGAACATATAATTCTCTATCTATAACATATACCCAAAAATGAAGTAACATTCAAAAACTTCACTTTAAGAAGCATCTTCAACAATCTGTGCATCACATAGATAATTCTCAGAAATGCCACAAGCACCAAACTGATTCCATCAGTTTTATTATAAAATGCATCTTCCCCTATACAAAATGCATTAATTTGTTCAGTTTCCTTCTTAATTTAGGGACAGCTCCAAAAGCAAGGGAACTGGTTATCAAATCGCATCCTTAACACACAAAACATCTCAGACTACACCAGCCTGTAATTTCTGCTTAACAATTTGTATATGGGAAGCAGTCGGGAAATGCTTCCTTTTTAAAGCTCAACATGGACTGTCTAGAATTCAAAACAACCTACCCAAAATCAGCTTCCAATACACAGTATCACAAACTTCTCAGAAGTTGGTGTATTAGGCTTCTTGACAGAGAGTCCTGCATTTCTCTCAAGATTAAGACTAGCTTCTTCAGACAGTTTACATAGGGAGTATTCTTTATGCTGTTGCACCCAGAAAGAATTATCCCTGGAACATATAACAATTGTTGGAGTGTACAGATTACCAAAGTCAAGTGCAAATTACCTAGAGGAATTCATACATTTCTTATATAAAACACAAAAGGGAAGAATAATATTAGCTGGGGACTCAAATTTACCAGAAACAGACTGGAATAATATTGATTCAACAATGTTAGTAAAGAAATTATTCACAGAGTATATTCAGGAACAAATGCTTCAGAGTGTAAAAAAAGACTACCAGGGGACAGAATATACTAGATATTGTTTGTGTTCCCAAAGAAATCACTGTAACTTCAACTCAAGTTTTTTACCACCATTGATGTGCAGTGATCATGGGGTTATTAAGGTTAATTTGTTGCTGGATAATTCTGCCAAACTGAAATCTAAGCCAATGCACAGAAGGTCAATTACAGATTATTGGGAAGCAAAACAGTTACTATATAAAACTAAATGGAGTGAGGTGTTCAGTGGAAAAAGTGCAGATGGAATGTGGAAAGTTTTGAAAGAGAAATTGAGTGCAAAAAGTAAAAAAAAAAAAAATGTTAACATCAGGATCTAGGCACGCAACATCAGGGGGGTATATTTCCAAAAGAACAAGATACCTGATTAAGGTGAGAGACAAAAAATATAAGAAATGGAAGAGAGGTCGAACTACAACTTTGAAAACTGAAATAAATGAGCTGGACAAACAGATTAAGCATAGTGTTAGACAAGTTCAAGAAAAATTTGAAGAAAATTTATATAAAGATATTGAGCATAATTGGAAACCTTTTTATAGATACATAAGATGTGGAAGGAGTAAAGATACACAAACTGATAAACTGTGGGCAAATTCTAAAATTTATTCTCAAACAGAACAGATTATAGATATATTTACAAAATCTTATGCAAAACAGTTTGGCTCCACAAAAGGGGTATTAAGCTGTCCTAGTGACATTCAGGTAACCCCAGATACTGGAATCAAATTAGATTATATTGAAAAAGAACTATGCAAACTGGAACCAAACAAAGCGCAGGGAGGAGACAGAATAAGTAACAATGACCTGAGAACACTTCAGCAAGAACTTACACTACCATTACATCTTGTTATTCACTAGGTCATATAAATATGGGGAGATTCCTCAAGATTGGAGACATGCACGTATTAAACCTGTCTTTAATGGAAAGGGGAGTAGGACAAACCCAGAATCATATAGACTCGTAAGTCTACTTTCATGT
The DNA here is from genome assembly GCF_019279795.1 of Protopterus annectens. Classification (NCBI taxonomy): domain Eukaryota; kingdom Metazoa; phylum Chordata; order Ceratodontiformes; family Protopteridae; genus Protopterus; species Protopterus annectens. The sequence goes on along the minus strand of NC_056733.1, from coordinate 705,403,092 downwards.
TGTGGAAAAATAATGGAGAAGGTAATACTGGATAAGTTATTGTCAGAACTGGATAGGTTGGAACTTGAAACCATATACCAGCATGCATATGTTGAAAATAGATCTATTACCACCTGTAACATGATGTTCTATAACAATATAGTAACAGCTATGAATGAAAAATTATGCTGTGATGTGATTTACATAGATTTAACTTCAGCATTTGACAGGGTCATACAAAAAACACTGATCAATAAATTAGTACAACTAGGTATTGATGTGCTGTTAATAAGATGGATAGCTGCATGGATTACAAATAGGACATGGCAAGTATCACACACCAACTGGACAGGTGAAATCCTTGGTTGCAGTCAAGGTGTCCCACAGGGCTCTGTCCTAGGCCCTTACTTGTTTAGATTGTATCTTTCAGACCTTACTTTTTCATCTGAGGTGTTCTACAGTCTATATTCTGACGACCTGAAACTGGGTAAACTGATTACAAGTGTTACAGATAAGGCATGTCTGCAAAATAATTTGACTAAATTGACCATTTGGGCACAGGAGAACAATATGTTGATAAATACATCAAAAACTGAGCATATGAGATTTGGGAGACATAAACTGAAAGGTGAATATTTAATACAGCACACAATGATTGAAACTGTAGACTCATTTAAGGACCTGTGTATATGGGTAGATTCATCTATGAGTTTTTCTAATCATATCAACCAATTGGCTAATGATAGTTATAGAACTATAGGTTATATAAAAAGATTTATAAAGTCTAGGAAATCAAACATAATGAAGTCATTGTTTGTTAGTTACATTAGACCCAAACTTGAGTATGGAACAACAATATGGAAACCCTATAGGAAAACAAGCACAAATAAACTGGAAAGAGTACAGCGGAAATATACCAAGGGCATCCATGGATGTGAAAATCTAAGTTATTATGAAAGACTACAATATCTGAACTTGCACAGTGTCTCTTACAGATATTATTCAGGTACATAGGGCATTTAGGGACAACTACCTCTAGGAATGTTTGGGGTTATCAAAATGTGCTAGAGAATTGTCAGATAACCTATGTAGAAGATTCTATAGGAATGAGAAGTGTGCTAATTGGTTCTCTGACAGAGTAGCTGATGCTTGGAACAGACTACCAAATTACATTAAAGCAAGTACTAGTTTAGATATTTTTAAGAACAGTCTGGACATTTATTATGGGAATAAGTGTTTTGGTATATTGGCAAGCTAGAAGGGCTTAATGCCCGTGCTTGAAACATTTGTATGCATGTATGTATGTATGTATGTATCTCTTTCTAAAACATAAGAATTTGATCTCTCAATGCAGATATCCTGCTATTAAAATTCTGGCGATGCTACATAAAAATGGTTAGACTTCATTTATAACTCACTATGTACCAAGCTACACCATACAAAACTCATATCTGTTTTTTTTTTCTCTCTGCTATCCAACATCAGCCAATGCTCGTGCAGCACCAGAGAACGAGTGCAGAAAAATTCCTCTAGCCCTACAGCCTACTCGATGTATAAACAAACTCACTAAACCACTCACCACAAAAAAAAAAAAAAAAGATTTTCTTCTTTCCAAAGACTATGCACACAGGACTGTACTACTTCTTCTTCTTCTTTCAGCTTTTCCCGGTTAGGGGTCACCACAGTGGATCACCAGTCTGCTCATGATTGGCAGTGGAGTTTTACGGTGTCGAGTTGCCAGCCCAGTGCCCAACCTTCCACAGAAGGCACACACACACATACATGCACTCACACCTAGGGCCACTTTAGAGTGTCCAATCCACCTACAGCATGTCTTTGGGATATGGGAAGAAAACGGAGCACCCGGAGGAAACCCACGCAACCACAAGGAGGGCATGCAGACTCCGTACAGAAGGCACCCTAGCCAAGGATCGAACAAGGGAACCTCTTGCTGTGAGGTGGCAACGCTAACCGCTGCACCACCATGGCCGCCCTGCACACAGGACTGTACTGACGAAGGTAAAATGCAAGACAAGCCAGTTAGTTAACATGCACACTATCAAATTCTCTTTCACACTATGCAGCAGAAAATCTATTTCAAGATAAAGAAACACTTGTATGCAGCAAAGCAGCAGTGGATGCTTCACACTGATTTTTACTCAATCATACTGCAGTGGCTTCAGACAAAGCACTGACCTATGCAGCCAGTGTTGTGCCTCATATTTATGGTATGTTCCTCCTGCAATCTGTCTCTTTCTGGCACATAGCCATTGATCGAAGTAATTAAATAATGACAGACATTTGAGTTTAGATGCCACATCCTTTGGAAAATTCATGGTAATGCAAAACCTAAAATTCTACCAGATTTGTACCTCATATTTTTGGTGTGTTCCTACTAAAATCTTTCCCTTTCTGGCACATAGCCGTGGACTGAAGTCATTAAATAATGACAGACATTTGAGTTTAGATGCCACATCCTTCGGAAAATTCATGCTAATGCAAAACCTATTATTCTGCCAATGTTCCAAGTTTGTAAGGGCAATATTTAAAATCCGTCCCTATTTGTCCCACCATCATTTTAGTCTTTATCCAGATTTTTTGCTCTAAGAGGTTGAGAGGTATGACCTCGGCTCGCAATTATCTGGGTTTTGTCTCATATTTTTGGTTTCTCATAAAATTGTGTTTTTCTAGAAAATCATTGAGGACTGAAGTCAGAAAATAATGGCAGACATTTCAGCTTTAGACTTCATATATTTCAGAAAATGCATACTAATGAAAAACTTGTTCTAGCCACTTTCTAATGAGGTAGGGGGTGTATGTGTGTGACACATACCTCTCAACTGTACAGATTATCATAGAATGTCTAGATTTTTGCCTTATATTTTTGGTCTGTTCCTCATAAAAATTCTGTTTTTGACAAATCACTGAGATGAGCTAAGGATTAAAGCTACTAAATAATGACATGCATTGGAGTTTCAGACTTAGAATGCATTTTCTGAAGGATATTAGCACAAATTCTGCTCTAGCTAGAGATGGGCATTATGGGTAGGCCTTAGCTGACAGATCTGATGTTTTAAATTGGACATTATGGGTAGGCCTTAGCTGACAGATCTGATGTTTTAAATCTTTGTTTATTCATTACAAATAGGACTTCGGTTCTGTCCTTGGAATTGATACGGCTGTTTCCAAGCTCACGCCAGCCAAAAACTCTCAGCTAAGACCTACCCATAATGCCCCTCTGAGATCTCGTTTACTGCGTTCCTAATCAGACGTGCTAGCCATCTCTCTCAAAGCTAAGCAGAAATTTGTCATTTTTAAGATAGTTTCTCCTCAATTTATTTTATTTTTTAGTCAATTTAGCCTTTTGTCACTGTTGCCTATAACCTAATTCTATTCCCTACCCTTTACCGTGGTAATTTAATTTCTACCAATATTGGTACTGTCTCTCCTGCCTTTGATACGCCCTTCCTTACCACTTGTGGTATTTTTTAAATACCATCGTTGGTATTCTCTCACCTTTTTCTCTCCCTTATTTTGTTTTTTCTATAGGATAGCCTTGTTGCCTTACCATGTTAGACAAAGCTAAATTGGGGTTTAAACAGTGCGACAAGTGTGGGTGTAAGATGCCCAACTCGGATGGACATGCTCGTTGTGTCTGTTTGGGCGTGGATCATATTAAAGCTGACTGTGACATTTGTGCTAGTTTTAGTAATCGTACACTAGCAGAACGTAAAAATAAGCTTATTTTAAAAGGTTTAATCAAGACACCTTTTTCGGAAGCTCTGTCTTGGTCAGCAGTCTCACCCCCTCCAAAGACCAAAAAACATAAGGAAAAATGGAGTCACTCAGTTCCTGCATCTCCATCAGTTATGGAACCGAGTCGGCTCTGTGCTTCTCCGGTGGCCTCGGCGCAGACCTCTTCGGCACTAAGCTCTGTATCTTCTCCCTCAGTGCTGTCCATAATATTCACCCCTATTTCGGTTCCAACCTCGGCACCACTGACTTTAGTGCCGTCCTTGGATCTGACATTGGCTCCTATGACTGTACCTGCTTCGGCACCATCCCCAGCCACTGTGCCGATAGTTTCTTCGGCTCCATCGGCTCCAAAACTCGAATATCTGCCAAGGACAAGATATTTTCCAACTGATGACTCTTTTTTGGGGCAGAGGTTTTGCCCCTTTCTAGAATGACCTGATTCTCCTTTAGCAGCCTCCTTTAGATCCACCAGGAGTTTTTCTGAATTAGATCTAGTACGGGTTGTGGACCAGCTTCTGGCAGCTAGGGATTGCCCATTCCAGCTAGACCTTCCGTCCCTCTTGGCTCGGAATCTTTTACTACATCTTCTCCTGTTTATGCTCCTCTGACCTCTACCCAGGTCCCAGAGATCTTGGTATGTGCATACTGTTTCAGCTCTGACAGCAGTTTTTCCCCTGTCAGCACCAGCCACCCTTTTTGCATTTGCTCCGGTGGAGCCGATGGTCTCTCAGAGCAGTGCTTGGACTATCCGTACCTTAGTACCTAGCCTGGTGCCTATTTTCTCGCTGGTGCCATCTATGTCCATGGCTCTGATGGCTTACAGTCCTCTCAGAGCTCCTCACCTGGAGGTGGGCTCCTCAGGGTGAGGTGTGACCCTGGTTCTGAGGTTGTCTTTCCCGGTTCTGGGCTCCCATCCCTCCTCAGGTAGGCCTGTTTTCCAGATGATGGAGAGGGTCCTTGCCTCCACAAGCTCGCAGTCAACACCAATGCCATCAGTATCAGAACTCCCCCTAGCATGCAGCTGCCCCAACCCCCTATTTCGGGACCCCAGGCACAGGAGTTGCAAGACCCCCTTTGAAGGGAACCCCTTCTCTGGAGTCCTCCTCAGACGATCCTACTGGGGAGCCACCCAGGAAGAAACGATGCAAGAGGAAGCGTCTTGATTCCCTGGAGGAATCTATCACCGAAGACACCAATTGTGATGAGAGGGAAGGGTCCTCACGGCCTCCCCCAGACGACGCCTCATTTAGAGACATTCTCGAAATTCTCAAGCAGCGGGAGACTGGAAGTCCTTTAACTCTTCATCTGAGGAACTGATGTTCTTGCAGGCCTTCCGTGCCCAGCCATCTACTTCCTGGGTGACCCCACCGGCAGATGACCTTGTTAAGCTCATTGTGCAGCATGCCTGGAAGGTCCTGGACAATGTACATCCTGTCCCCCAGAGGCCAGACAAAATGTTATCTACACCTGAAGACCAGCCCCACTTGTCCAAGCAGTTAACAGTTGATTCTATGGTCATGGCGGCGGCCACCAAGAGGGAACTGGCAGAAGATAGTTCCACTGTCCATCCTTCGAACATGGAGCCCTGGACCATGGACAGACTAAGGAAGTGGACCTATGCTTCAGTGACCTTTGCCATTCGGTTGCTGAACTATCTGGCACACTTTACTCGCCTCCAAAGAGACCTAATTTCTGAAATGTCTTCCTCTTTGGCGGGGGTACTGCCTGATGAGGTGCATGACACTGTCGCCTCACAGCTAGCTACCCTTGAATTCATCTCAAACTCCATGATGCTTTTTATATCTCACACCACCGAGGGGGCATCTCGAGCTACTGCATCAGGCATTGTCATGAGACGTAATGCTTGGATGCAGTTGTGTGACTTCACAGATGCCTTTAAATCTTCCTTTGTCAATGTACCTGTCGACGAATCTGCACTTTTTGGACCCAAAGTATGAGACACACTTGCATGAAGTAAGAAAGACGGAAAGATCTTGTCTGCTGTGGGCATATGCTTTTCCAACCCCCAGAGGTCCTACTCCAGGAACCAGAAGGGAGGAAAAATGTGGTTCAGGAAATCCCAAGGATCTTTTTGTGACATTCGTGGTGAACAATCCCCCTAGGGCAGAGGGGGCAACTCATCTGGAAGACACCCCTTTCGGGGTAGATGGGGTCCGCGTAACCAGGGCACTAGAGATTCTTTCTCAGGCAGACCCTACCAGTGCTCCTGAGCAGCGGCCCGATTGCTTTCCTCTGGAAGCAGTCAGGGGTAATTTTTCTCTGCACCTACCAGCCTGGCATCTTATTACTACCGATGTTTGGGTGCAGAGAATAATATTCAGAGGCTACCAAATACCATTCAATTTAATTCCCAGACCCGTCAAATGAATCCCCGATGTACCACCCAATCAGAGGGAATTAGCAGCCTTAGAAATAGAAAAACTGCTAAGAAAAAGTGTCATCCAACCAGTTTCACCAGACCAGACAGGATCCAGGTTTTACTCGAGGTTCTTTTTAGTGCCAAAAAAGACAGGGGACTGGAGACCAATCCTGGATCTCAGCCTATTGAACAAATTTATCAAACCTCAAAAATTCTGGATGTTCATGGTACAGTCCATTCTTCCCTTCCTAGGGAGGGACAACTGGATGTGCTCTATAGACCTCCAGGACACGTACTACCACATAAAGATGGATCACCGCTCCTGGAGGTTTCTCCGCTTCCGGCTGGGAGCCAATCACTAGCAGTTCAGGGCACTGCCATTCAGTCTCTCGATAGCCCACAGAGTGTTCACCAAATGTATGGCAGTTTTGGTAGCTCATCTTCCACTACAAGGATTCCAGGTGTTTCCGTATCTAGATGATTGGCTCCTTACCACTCCAACCAGGAATCTCCTAGTCCGCAGCCTCTCTTACACCCAAGGTCTCGCTCTCCACTTGGGGATTACAATCAACAAGGACAAATCTCAAATGTCCCCAACGAAGACACTGGAATTTATTGGAGCAGTCTTCGACACAACATTCTGTCAAGCTCCTCTCCCCCCTCACAGGCTTTCAAAAATAAGACACCAAATCCAAGACTTTCTTCCTCAGACCTATGTATCACCACGTCTTGTACTGCAATTCTTAGGTTCAATGGAAACTGCCATTATGTTAGTACAACTGGCGAGGCTGCACATGAGAATCCTGCAGTAGCTCCTTTCCGCACAATGGTCATTTCTAACTCACCCACTCAACCACATGATACGTCTTACAAACTGTTGCAAGGAAGAAATGCTATGGTGGATGAAGCCACAAATGAATCTTTGGTATTGACCATTCTGTCTCCTCCAGCCCATGGCCGCAGTGACCATGGATGCTTTCCTGTTAGGATGGGAGGGAATTTCCAGGGAAAGACGGTCCAAGGCACCTGGTCCCCCATGGAGGCCAATTTGCACATAAATGTCCTGGAACTGAGGGAAGTTCTCTTAGTGTTGCAAGCGTTCCATGCATCCTTACCCTCTGGGACCATTGCAATTCAGTCAGACAACATGTCAGTCATCTGGTATATCAATAAGCAAGGTGGAACCAGGTCTTACCCCCTGTGTCGGGAAGCCATGAGGATTTGGCACTGGGCGATAGCTTCCAACCGCTTTCTTATAGCAACGCACATTCCTGGGAGTTCCAACCTTATTGTGGTCAATCTGAGCAGGAATATCCTGATGCCTCATGAGTGGTCCCTCAACCCTGTAATAGTGGATCGGATCTTCCATCGCTGGGGCAAGCTTTGCTGCAATCTGTTTGCTTCCCCCTTAAACTACAAATGCAGAAGCTACTCTGCCCTGATCCCCCCTCAGGGGGAACCCCTGAGGGATGCTCTAATGCACAATTGGCCCCCGGGTCTTCTGTATGCCTTTCCCCCATTTCCCCTCATTCCAAAATTTCTCTAGAAAGCTCAGAGTTTGAGAAGCAAAGTGATCCTCATTGCCCCCTACTGGCCCCGTCAAGTCTGGTTCCCGTTCCTATGGCCTCATCTGATTCACAGCCCGTGGATCCTGGATCACTCCCAAGATCTGTTATCTCATCCTCAGGGACTGATTCATCTGAACCTCCAGAGTCTTAAGCTCACAGCTTGGTCCCTCCACTTCCAATGATTGCCAGTCTGCCTGGCATCCCATCTTCTGTTTGTGAAATTCTTCTGGCTTCACACAAACCTTCCACCAGGAAAGTTTATTCTAGTATATGGACTAGGTTTTCTATTTGGGCCAAAGATCAGAACATAGATCCCTTCTCTATGTCTATTCAAAAGATCCTTCAATACCTGATGACTCTTTTACATACAGGAGCCTCAGCATCGACGATCACTGTACATTTAGCAGCTTTCACCAATTTTCATAATGGACTTGATAATTCTTCAATTATGTCACACCGCCTATGCAAGACATTTTTGACAGGAGTATTACATGTTAAAACTCCGGTCAAGCCTCCCTTAGAACCCTGGGACTTGACTTTGGTGTTTCAATCTCTCACAGGTCCTCCTTTTGAGCCTTTTGATTCATGTGATTTAAAATTTTTGTCATTGAAAACCTTTCTTCTAGTAGCACTTACCTCAGTGGGAAGAGTATCTGAGCTGCAGGCTTTGAGCATCAAGAGTCCTTACTTGATCTTTCACATGGATAGGGTGTCCCTTCGTACTGACCCTTCTTTTTTGCCCAAGGTCATTTCTGGATTTTCCATTAACCAATCTATTGACCTGCATGTTTTCTTTCCTCAGCATTCTAACAGAGGGGAGTACCTTTTGCACACCCTTGATGTGCATTGGCAGCTTCGTTGCTAATTGGACAGGACTAAATCTTTCAGGAAAACAGATCAATTGTTTGCGGCCTTTGCAGGACCCAGATTGGGTAAACCTGTCTCCAAAGTGACTTTATCCTCC